>NW_026754563.1:0-1269 GCF_022355385.1 Mustela nigripes
TTTTTTGGCAATGCAGAAACTTTAGTTTGATGTAATATCATTTATTTATTTTAGGTTTTTTTGCTTGTGTTTTTGGTCTGGTATCCTAAAAACTATTGGCAAGACCAATGTCAAGGAGAATATTTCCTATGTTTTCCTTTAGGAAATTTAGTTTCATGCATCACACTTAAGTCTTTAATCTATTTCAAGTTAAGATTTATGAGTGATATAAGGCTCCAGTTTCATACTGTTTTATGTGACTTCAATTTTAAATATCATTTATTGAACAGACTATCTTTACCCATTACATATGTTGGCCCCTGTCAAATATTAGGTGACTGTATGAAAGGGTTTATTTCTGGACTCTCAATTCTGTTCTGCTTCTTTATTGGTCTGTTTTTATGCCAGTATACTTTATTGTTTTGAGCATGGGGGCTTTGTAATATAATTTCAAATCAAGAAGTGTAATTTCTCTTCTTCATTCTTTCTCAGAACTGCTTTGATTATTTGTCGTCTTTTATGGTCTCTTATATATTTTAGGATTCTTTACTTACTACTGTAAAAAAATAATATTGGATTTTTTAAAAGATTATTTATTTATTTATTTGACAGAGAGAGATGACAAGCAGGCAGAGAGGCAGGCAGAGAGAGAAGAGGAAGCAGGCTCCCTGCTGAGCAGAGAGCCTGATGCAGGGCTCGATCCCAGGACCCTGGGATCATGACCTGAGCCGAAGGCAGCGGCTCAACCCACTGAGCCACCCAGGCGCCCCTAACTTTGGATTTTGGATAGGAATTGAATTTACAGATTGTTTTCGGTAGTATGGAATTTTAAAAATGTTAATTCTTACCGTTCATAAATATGGGCTATCTTTCCATTTGTATCTCCTTCAATTTCCTTATCAATGTCATAGTTTTTGGGGTACAGATCTTTCATATTCTTAGTTAAATCTTTTCCTAAGTATTTTATTATTTTTGATGCTATTGTGAATTATATTGTTTTCTTTATTTTTTCAGATAGTTCATCATTAGAGTGCAAAAATGATCCTGTCTTGTGCTTACTTTGGCAGCACATATACTAAAATTGGAATGATGCAGAGAAGATTAGCGTGATCACTGAACAAGGATGACATGAAAAACTGGGAAGCATTCCATATTAAAAACAAAACAAAACAAAACAAAATTCTTGTCTTTTATATATTGATCTTGTATTTGGCAGCTTTACTAAATTTGTTTATTCAAATTTTTTTGTGAAGTTTTTAGGATTTTTTTACATGTAAGTTCATGTTATCC
>NW_026754564.1:0-644 GCF_022355385.1 Mustela nigripes
ATATCCCCAGAGGTAAAAAAGGAACGAACAGGCCCCTAGGCCCTAATTGGATCCATTGCTTTGGTTTCCATGAATCTCTCGTCTGAGGCCTGGATTTCAGTACCAGCATATGGATGTTTCTTGACTCACCCACCAGAACAAGTCTCATCTACACATGGGAAACTTGCACGTGGGAGTGATGTCAAAGCCTCTGTTTAGGAGAATCCTTCATGGCCCCAGTGCCACCGCGTTATCCAAGGTATCCAGAGACACAAAACACATTAGGACACATCCACACGAGAGTCCATTTCAACTCAGTGTATTCGGTTTCTCCGCGAGATCCAGCAGATCTAACTTGTCTTATTGCTAGGAGACAATTGGAGTGCGAGGTGGGCTACCCAGCCATGCATCCTGAGAACCCTGCTCGGAATAGTTAGCCTGGAGCCAACCAACAGGTCTCATTTGTCCTGCAGAAGAATCTTTGAAGTTGGGAACTTCTCACTACTCCCATCATGATAAAACACCCATGGCCTCGTGATCCCCCCCATTCATGAAGTGGCCCTCAGGGACATAAGGTCCAACCTGAGCGATCGTCTGATCCTCACCATGACTTCAGATGCACGAGATCTCGGTTCAGATCTGTAGATTGTGCCTGCCATGTCCTC
>NW_026754564.1:744-1269 GCF_022355385.1 Mustela nigripes
ATATCCCCAGAGGTAAAAAAGGAACGAACAGGCCCCTAGGCCCTAATTGGATCCATTGCTTTGGTTTCCATGAATCTCTCGTCTGAGGCCTGGATTTCAGTACCAGCATATGGATGTTTCTTGACTCACCCACCAGAACAAGTCTCATCTACACATGGGAAACTTGCACGTGGGAGTGATGTCAAAGCCTCTGTTTAGGAGAATCCTTCATGGCCCCAGTGCCACCGCGTTATCCAAGGTATCCAGAGACACAAAACACATTAGGACACATCCACACGAGAGTCCATTTCAACTCAGTGTATTCGGTTTCTCCGCGAGATCCAGCAGATCTAACTTGTCTTATTGCTAGGAGACAATTGGAGTGCGAGGTGGGCTACCCAGCCATGCATCCTGAGAACCCTGCTCGGAATAGTTAGCCTGGAGCCAACCAACAGGTCTCATTTGTCCTGCAGAAGAATCTTTGAAGTTGGGAACTTCTCACTACTCCCATCATGATAAAACACCCATGGCCTCGTGATCCCCCCC
>NW_026754565.1:0-1269 GCF_022355385.1 Mustela nigripes
GATAAGAACCTACACGGTACTCGAAGGCACCCAAAATATATAGTCTAACCTGGGCACTAATGCACTGTCTGACAACCTGAGCCCGGACGTCGTGACCAACACCCAGACAGCTGACCGCACACTGAGCACATCAGACCCGCCATGGCTTAGGTCATCATCTCTTAGCTACCTCAGTTTTCAGTCTTCAAACCTAGACCTTATCTCCAATCACTGCCCAGGGGTGACTATGATGCATAAATCAGAACTCTTCCTTACCCAAGGCAAGAAACCATGTGGTTGGCATGTTGTCCAAAGTTCAGTGTGGGAGAAACCAGCATTCACCCTGAAGCCCCGCCCATTCTTGAGTGCGAGGAGGGCATAAACACGCATTGTGACCCTAGTGTGAGTCCTGTCCTCTAGTACGTCCTCTCAGTGGCTGGTCCATTAGATGTCATAATGGGCTTGAAATGTCCCTAGGCCCCAATTTTAAACAGGTTTCTGGTTGTCCAGTCGCCCCTCCCAGGGCTCTACTCTGGAATCCCTCATTTGCTGGGACACCTGTGGTTGCAAAACAAAACAAAACAAATCAATAACAACAGAACAACGGACTTCTTCCATCCCACAGAATGACCTCAAACTCTTTAGATGGGGCCAAACCCCCAGAGAGTAAGACTGGTCCATTTCCCATGAAGTCACCGGGAAATTTCACGACCATGAGTGACACGATAACCAGAGATAAAAACTTGAGCAAGAGCCTCACACTCGCCCTATTTTCATATCCGGAAGAGATTTCCTCATGGTCTGTAGATCAGTCCTGACATACCTATGACCCGAAACATAAGCCGAGTTTGGGTTTTCTAACAACTGTCCAAACAGCTCTGGCCTACACGCCCTACAGGTTCAGGCCCCTGAAGCCAAACCTGACGACTGTGCTTGCCCTCTCCAAAGGAATTGTGTATGCCCATTCCAATGGCCACAACCCAACTAAGAGGATAAACCTAAAAACTCCCTGAGGCCATACCAATATTTGTGCCTTCCCAGGACAAACAGGGGCAATCTGGGTCCATCTGAGCACCTACCGGCACTCAGACACGTAGACTGATGTCCCCAGAGGTTAAAAGGAACGAATAGACCCTAGGCACATATCCGATCCATTGCTTTGGTTTCCAGGCATTTCTCCTCAGAGGAATGGATTTCAATAACAGCATATGGCTGTTTCTTGACTCACCCATCAGAACAAATATCATCTACGCATGGGAAACTTGCACGATGGAGCTATGTGAAAGCATC
>NW_026754566.1:0-1269 GCF_022355385.1 Mustela nigripes
GATGCAGAAATCAGAACTCTTTCCCCATGGCAAGACACCTTGTGGTTGGCATGTTGTCCAAGGTTCAGTGTAGTTGAAACCAGTGTGGCCCATGAGGCCCTCCCATGCTTGCGGGCCACATTGGTCACAAACACACATTGTGACCCTCAGCCTGAGCCCAGTCCTCAGGTAAGGCCTCTCAGTGGCTGGATGGAGAGACAGCACATTGGGCTTGCCATGCCCCTAGGGCCCCAATTTTTAACCATAGTTCGGGTTGTCCCTTCACTCTTCCCCTGGGCTCTGCTTTGGAATTCCTCTTTAGTGGGACACATGAGGCAACAAACCTGAAAGGAGTCCTCCCATCCCACAGATTGACGAAAAACAATTGGGATCGGGCCAAATCCATAGAGAGCAAGATTCGTCCATGACCCATGAGGCCTCCCCAACATTCCACGGCCATCGCTGATACAAAATCCAGAGACAAAAGCCTGAGCACGCGCCTCAGACACGCTCATTCTTCATATCCTGAAGAGTTCTTCAGATCTGAACCTACATGGCACTCTAAGGCACCCAAAATGTATAGTCTAACGTGGGCACTAATGCACTGTCTGACAACCTGAGCCCGGACCTCGTGACCAACACCCACACAGCTGACCGCACATTGAGCACATCAGACCCGCCATGGCCTTAGGTCATCATCTCTTTCCTACCTCAGTTTTATGGCTTCAGAACCTAGACCTTATCTCCAATCACTGCCAAAGGGTGACTGTGATGCAGAAATCATAACTCTTCCTTACCCATGGCTAGAAACCTTGTGGTTGGCATGCTGTCCTACGTTCAGTGTAGGAGAAACCAGCATTCACCCTGAGGCCCTGCCCAATCTTGAGTGAGACGAGGGCATAAACACGCATTGTGACCCTCAGCGTGAGTCCTGTCCTCTAGTATGTTGTCTCAGTGGCTGGACCATTAGATGTCATAATGGGCTTGAAATGTCCCTTGGCCCCAATTTTTAACCAGATTTCTGGTTGTCCAGTCGCCCCTCCCCAGGGCTCTTCTCTGGAATCCCTCATTTGGTGGTGCACTTGAGGTTAAAAAGCAAAAGAAATCAAATCAACAACAACAGAACAAGGGAATTCTTCCATCCCACAGAATGACCCCATACTCTTTGGACGGGGCCAAACCCCCAGAGAGTAAGACTCATCCATTTCCCATGAAGTCACCCTGAAATTTCACGACCATGAGTGACACGATATCCAGAGACAAAAACTTGAGCAAGAGCCTCACACTCGC
>NW_026754567.1:0-1269 GCF_022355385.1 Mustela nigripes
ACTGACCTTTTTGGCCCGGGTGACCTATACTATAGGGATGGCCTCAGGGACTTTGGAGGGTTCTCCTAATTTGTACGATTTTGGACAATGGAATGGGCAGAATTCCCATGGATTGGGTAGGCACAGCCCTAATGTGTGGCTCCAGTGTCCCCAGCCTGGAGGGTGTGTGGCCCAGGAATTTGAGGACAGAAGTCTGAAAACACAAACTCAGCTTATGTTTGGGGACGTAGGTATGGCAGGCCCGATCTACAAACCATGAGAAGACATCTTCAGGATATGAAGATAGTTCGAGTCTGAGGCGCTTGCTCAGGCTTTTGTCTCTGGATTTTGTATCAGCGATGGCCGTGGAATGTCGAGGAGGCCTCATGGGCCATGGACGAATCTTGTTCTCTGTGGATTTGGCCCGATCCCAATTGTTTTTCGTCAATCTGTTGGATGGAGGACTCCTTTCAGGGTTGATACCTCAGGTGTCCCACCAAAAGTGGAATTCCAAAGCAGAGCCCTGGGGAAGAGTGAAGGGACAACCCGAACTATGGTTAAAAATTGGGGTCTCGGGGCATGGCAAGCCCAATATGCTGTCTCTTCATCCAGCCACTGAGAGGGATTACCTGAGGACTGGGCTAAGTCTGAGGGTAACAATGTGTGTTTTTCACCTATGTGGCCCGCGAGAAATGATGGGGCCTCATCGGAACACAGGTATCCACTACACTGAACATTATACAACAAGCCTACCACAAGGTTTCTTGCCATCGGGAAGGAGTTCTGATTACTGCATCATTTTCAAACATGGGCATTGATTGGAGATAAGGTCTAGGTTCTAAATCCTGAAACCCGAGGCTAGGATGAGATAACGACCTAAGGCAATGGCTGGTCCGATGTGCTCAGTGAGCGGTCAGCTGTATGGGTGAGCCAGGAGGTCCAGGTTCAGCCTCTGTGTGAAAGGGCATTATTGCCCAGGTCAGCCTATATATGTTGGGTACAGCCAAGTGGCGTGCAGGTTGATCTTCATTTGGGGTTCCTGGGTAGCACCAGAGGGCAATGTTTTTCTTTTGGAGCGCAAGCAGAGTGCTGCATTGTAATTCTGGATTGCCAACTGGAGGGCTTGTGGGCCATTTATCTGAGGATGGAAGTCTGAAGACACAAGCTAGGCTTAGGTTTCTGGTGAGGACATGGCAGGCACAATCTAAAGACCTGAACCGAGATCTCGTGCATCTGAAATCACGTGAGGATCAGACAATCACTCAGTTTAGACCTTATGTCCCTGAGGGC
>NW_026754568.1:0-1269 GCF_022355385.1 Mustela nigripes
TTCCTAGTTTTTATTATTATAATGTGGAATGAGGAATGTTAGATTGAAAAGTGAATTATTTTATAAACAAAAATCATTACTTGATTCACCTCCTGGTACAGCAGATGGAACTCCTGAAAATATGCCCTTTTGCCTTATGGAAGAGTAACAGTTATGCTTACTTCTGAAACATACTTGGTGGTGGCCCTAAATAGTGACACCATAGTAAACATTTTGAATATTTGCAATTAATTTTTATAGTCATAGGGCTCCAATAGGCATTGCTTGTATCTTAGCAGGTATTTCAATAAAGCTAAAAGTTGCCTGACTGTTTAAAAATATTAACAAGGCACAAAACATGGCAGAAATATTGTCCTCAGATATTACTTTTTTCCATATGCTCCTGATTCCAGACATGACAAGTTATTTTTTAAATTTTTTTTATAAAAGATTTTATTTATTTATTTGACAGAGATCACAAGTAGGCAGAGTCAGGTAGAGAGAGAGAGGAGGAAGCAGGCTCCCTGCTGAGCTGAGAGCCCGATGTGCGACTCGATCCAAGAATCCTGGGATCATGACCTGAGCCGAAGGCAGAGGCTTTAACCCAATGACCCACCCAGGCACTCCCATGACAAGTTATTTTTGATAGATATATATACAATGTATTTTCCAGTTATAAGAAAAATGGTTCTGCTATTTTAAGCCTTTTTTTAAAATTACATAATTTTTTAATTAAAATTTTATTTTTTAATGTTTTACTTTTCTTTTCTTTTCTTCTTTAAAGATTTTATTTATTTATTTGACAGACAGAGATCACAAGTAGGCAGAGAGGCAGGCAAAGAGAGAGAGAGAGAGGGAAGCAGGCTCCCTGCAGAGCAGAGAGCCCGATGCGTGACTCAATCCCAGGACCCTGAGATCATGACCCGAGCCGAAGGCAGCAGCCCAACCCACTGAGCCACCCAGGCGCCCCAATGTTTTACTTTTCAATATACTACTTAGAATATAAAACCTATTCCATTTTGTAAGAAGTTTAACCATTTAAAAAATGGTAATTTTCTCATTGTGTCTTCCCCTCACATTGCTTTATTTTGAATACAAAATTTCACAATAAACATAACTGATGCTTTCCTTCTGATGGTCACTCTGTTGGTCATATTGTATATGAGCCAAGACAATTAGTTTTACAAAATTTATTGATGTTTGTTGATATATTTTATCATAACTAATTTTCCCTCCCTTATCTAGATTCCCCAGCTTTCAGACAGGTGGACACTTCAATAAACCATACCC
>NW_026754569.1:0-1269 GCF_022355385.1 Mustela nigripes
CTGGATTGCCAAACTGGAGGGCTTGTGGGCCAGTAGTCTGAGGACTGAGGTCTTAGAACCCAAGCTAGGCCTCGGTTTCTGGGTGAGGATATGGCAGGCACAATTACAGACCTGAATCGAGAGTCGTGCATCTGAAGACAGGGCGAGGATCAGACGATCACTCAGGTTGGACATACTGTCCCTGATGGCCCCTTCTTGAAAGGGGGGTGGATCACGAGGCCATGGGGGTTTTCCCACGACTGGAGTTGTGAGAAGCTCCCAACTGCACAGAATCTTCTGCAGGACAATTGAGACCTGTTGGTTGGCTCCAAGACAACGATTCCGAGCAGGGTTCTAAGGATAGATGGCTGGGTAGACCACCTCGCATTCCAATTGTCCTCAAGCAACAAGACAGGTTAGATGTGCTGACCTGGGGGAGCAACTGAGGAGGCTGAGTTGAAATGGACTCTCCCGTGGATGTGTCCTAATATGATTTTGTGTCTATGGAGACCTTGGAATGAAGCGTTGGCACTGGGTACCTGAAGGGTTCTCCTAAAGAGAGGCTTTCACAAAGCTCCATCGTGCAAGTTTCCCATGTGTAACCCTAACCTCAGGTGTCCCACGAAATGAGGGATTCCAGAGTAGAGCCCTGGGGAGGGGCGACTGGACAACCAGAAATCTGGTTAAAAATTGTGGGATAGGGACATGTCAAGCCCATTATGACATTTAATGGTCTAGCCACTGAGAGGACGTACTAGAGGACAGGAATCATGCAGAGGGTTACAATGCGTGTTTATGCCCTCGTCGCACTCAAGAATGGGCGGGGCTTCAGGGTGAATGCTGGTTTCTCCTACACTGAACGTTGGACAACATGCCAACCACAAATTATCTTGCCATGGGAAAGGAAGATTTCTGATTTCTGCATCACAGTCAACCTTGCAGTGATTGGAGATAAGGTCTAGGTTCTGAAGCCTGAAATCTGAGGTAGAGAAGAGATGATGACCTAAGGCCATGGCGGGTCTGATGTGCTCAGTGTGCGGTCAGCTGTCTGTGTGTTGTTCACGAGGTCCGGGCTCTGGTTGTCAGAGAGTGCATTAGTGCCCAGGTTAGACTATATATTTTGGGTGCATTCGAGTGCCGTGTAGGTTCTTATCTGAAGAACACATCAGGATATGAAGAATGAGCGAGTCTGAGGCGCGTGCTCAGGCTTTTGTCTCTGGATTTTGTATCAGCGATGGCCGTGGAATGTTGGGGAGGCCTCATGGGCCATGGACGAATCTTGCTCTCTGT
>NW_026754570.1:0-1269 GCF_022355385.1 Mustela nigripes
TGTGTAGGCCAGGGCTGTTTGGACAGCCCTGGCCTACACACCCTACAGGCTCAGGCCCCTGGAACCAAACCTGATGACTGTGCTTGCCCTCTCCAAGGGAATTTTGTGTGCCCATTCCAATGGCCACAACCCTACTAATAGGATAAACCTCCAAAGTCCCTGAGGCCATCCCAATATTTGTGGCTTCCCAGGACAAACACGGGCAATCTGGGCCCATCTGAGGACGTACTGGCACTCAGACACGTAGACTGATGTCCCCAGAGGTAAAAAGGAACGAACTGGCCCCTAGGCACCTATCGGATCCATTGCTCTGGTTTCCAGGCATCTCTCCTCAGAGGCCTGGGTTTCAATAACAGCATATGGCTGTTTCTTGAATCACCCATCAGAACAAATCTCATCTACACATGGGAAACAGGCACGAAGGAGCTGTGTGAAAGCCTCTCTTAGGAGAACCATTCAGGTCCCCAGTGCCACCGCTTCATTCCAAGATCTCCATATACACAAAG
This sequence comes from Mustela nigripes, assembly GCF_022355385.1. NCBI lineage: Eukaryota > Metazoa > Chordata > Mammalia > Carnivora > Mustelidae > Mustela > Mustela nigripes. The sequence continues at coordinate 507 of NW_026754570.1, forward strand.
TCATATTAGGACACATCCACCGGAGAGTCCATTTCAATTCAGCCTCCTCGGTTTCTCCCCCAGATCCAGCATATCTAAACTGTCTTGTTTCTTGTAGAAAATTGGAATGCGAGGTGGGCTACCCAGCCATCTATCCTTAGAACCCTGTTCAGAATTGTTGTCCTGGAGCCAACCAACAGGTCTCAATTGTCCTGCAGAAGATTCTTTGAAGTTGGGAGCTTCACACATCTCCCATCTTGGGAAAACTCCCATGGCCTCGTTATCCACCCCCCCCTTCAAGAAGGGGGCATCAGGGACAGAATGTCCAACCTGAGCGATCGTCTGAACCTCGCCCTGACTTCAGATGCACGAGATCTCGATTCACGTCTGTAGATTGTGCCTGCCATATCCTCACCCAGAAACCTAGGCCTAGCTTGGGTTCTCAGACTTCCGTCCTCAGACTACTGGCCCACAAGCCCTCCAGTTCGACAATCCAGAACTACAATGCAGCACTCTGCCTGCCCTCCAGAAGAAAAACATTGCCCTCTGGGGCTACCCAGAAACCCCCAAAGAGGATCAACCTGCACGCCATTCGGCTGTACACCAAATATATACGCAGACCTGGGCTCTAATGCCCTTTCTGACACAGCCTGAACCTGGACCTCCTGGCCCCACCCAGACAGCTGTCCGCACACTGAGCACATCGGACCCGCCATGGCCTTAGGTCGTCATCTCTTCTCAACCTCGATTTTCAGGCTTCAGAACCTAGACCTTATCTCCAATC
>NW_026754571.1:0-1269 GCF_022355385.1 Mustela nigripes
ATTAAATCATGACTATTTCTCCATTTGAATAGGTGAATAAAATAGGTGAATAAAAAAGGTAGCAACCCCAATAAGTTTCCTGAACATGAAAGTTGAAATGCTAATTCCTCCTAAGGAATTAAATGATCCAGTCATGAATTACAAAAAAAGGATATAAATTACCAAAGTGTTTGTATAATTGTAATGTACAACTGCCCATTATAGTTCAGTAGTGTAGGCTTGCACAAGAACTCTATAAAAGAACTCCACTTCTAAACTGTGGAAAATATGTTCCCTTTCCCCCTATATACAACTATTAAGCGATTCATTTAGCTTTTAAAATATTCACTTAATATAGGCTTTTTACACATTTGAACAGGCAGCAGGGCTCTATTCTTACTGCTTACATCTGAAGGATAGACTTCTAGCGTAAGAGGTAAAGCCCATAAAGGAGCCCAATCATAACAACAAAATACAGTTTAGTGAGCCCTTACAATCTGCCAGCTACCTTTCTGAGAATACTTCAATTAATAAAACATATAAAATACCTGACCACAAAGAGCTTACATTCTTTTGAAATATAATAGTGAAATAAACCAGTAATAGAGGGGCACCTCGGGGGCTCAGTCCATTGAGTGACTGTCTTCATTCCCTGATATGGAAAGAACTCTGAGTTCAAATGTTCTTTCTCATTAAATGGCATAGTGATGATGAGGATTTAGTCAGACAGTGAAAGAGAGCAGTAAGCATAGTGTTAAGCGGTAAGACATTATAATACATTTGAACATCAAAAAACGTTGTGTTGGATCATCTCTTTATGTGAGTAAATAAATAAATAAAGCTTCCTGGGGTTCTGATAGAGGTAAAGAAGACTGATATATGATCGAAAGGGGCACATGCACCAAATGTTTATAGCAGTAATATACACAATAGCCAAACTATGGAAAGAACCTAGATGTCCATCAACAAATGAATGATATATATATATAGATATATATATCTATATATATATATATATATGATGGAATACTATGCAGCCATCAAAAGAAATGAAATCTTGCCATTTGCGTTGACATGGATGGAACTAGAGGGTATTATGCTTAGCAAAATAAGTCAACCAGAGAAAGACACTATCATATGATCTCCCTGATATGAGAAAATGGAGGTGAATGTGGGGGGTTTGGGGGACAGGAAAAGAGTAAAAGAAACAAGATGGGATTGGAAGGGAGATAAACCATAAGAGACTCTTAATCTCACAAAACACACTGAGAGATGCCCGGGGGGGGGGGG
>NW_026754572.1:0-1269 GCF_022355385.1 Mustela nigripes
TGTGTCTCAGGATCTCTCACAAGGCTGCAGTCAAGATGTCATGTGGGACTTCAGTCATCTCCAGGCTTGTTGGGGGCAAATCTGCTTGTGTGCTCACTCGGGTGGCTCTTAGCAGCCAGAGGTCCTCCACTGCGGTGAGCAAGAAAGATTCATTCCTTGCCACATGGGCCTCTCCATCATACAGCCCACAAGGAGCAGGCGGCTTCCCTCAAAACCAATGGTGAGGGAGCGAGAGCAAGCCCAAGAGGAGACCAGTGTCTTTGTCTACGAGCCTCAGAAGTGACATCCTATCTCTTGGGCCATATTCTGTCCTTTGGAAGTGAGGCAGGAGTTCCTGACTCTAATCCAGTGGTAGAGTACGGAACACAAAACGATGTGTACCCAAGAAGGGAATCGTTGGAGACCCTGAAAGGCTGCCCTCCGTGCTTTGGTGGGACTTTCCCTCAGCTAGCCATCACCATAATCCTTGCATCCAAACTAGAACATGACCTAGGAGAAAATTTTGTCAAGCCCTTTGGGATCCTTACAGCAGCTTGCCTAGAAGTTCCTTGCACAAGGGAAGGGTGCCTGTGTGGCTTAGTCAGGTCAACGTCTGACTCTTGATTTCGGCTCAGGCCGTATGGTCTGTGAAATGCAGCCCTGTTTTGCACGTCTGGTTGTGTACTTGAGTGGGAAGGCTGGTTGTGTACATGAGTGGTAAGGCTGTCTAGGAATCTCTCTCTCCCTGCCCCTCCTCAGCTGGCATGTGTGTGTGCCTTCGCTCTTTCTCTCTCTCTCAGAAATGAAGAAGCAGAAGTCATCGTAGTGGTAGGAGTGGTCGTTCTTTTCACATCAGTGGGTAATTAGACAACCTTGGCTTGGAATGGGAGCTCTGAAATTCACTAGCTGTGTGATCTTGGGGCAAGTTGTGTCCCCTCTATAAAGCTCCGTAGTAGATGACACACTGGGTATTGGGACAATTAAGTGATCAGTAAAAGACACTTAAAACCCTTCGTTGCTTGGCATAGAATCCCTTCATACAATCAATTCTCCGTAGCAGTAGGATCAGCAATTGGATCGTTTTATTTTTTCGGTCCTTAACACTGAAAAATGCTCTCTCACATGGCTACAGGGAATAGGTAGCATCAGTTCAATAATGGGGGTGGATCTCCAGTAAAAGGAGCAATGGGTGTGGCTTAAGGGGTAAGGAAGCCCAGGAGCTTTTGTGCTCTGGTTGTGAGTGTTGGTGGCTGCAGGTCTGATTCCCTTTCCCAGCAGCCACCAACACTC
>NW_026754573.1:0-1269 GCF_022355385.1 Mustela nigripes
GTGGATTCCCTGGAGAATTCTACTAAACTTTCAAAGAAGAAATAACATCTATTCTTCTGAAGCTGTTTCCAAAAACAGAAGCAGAAGGAAAGCTTCCAGACTCTTTCTATGAAGCCAGCATTACTTTGATCCCCAAACCAGGCAAAGACACCACCAAAAAGGAGAATTTCAGACCAATACCCCTGATGAATATGGATGCCAAGTTTCTCAACAAGATCCTAGCTAATAGGATCCAACAGTACACTAAAAAGATTATCCATCATGACCAGGTGGGATTTATCCATGGGATGCAAGGGTAGTTCAACATTTACAAATCAGTCAATGTGATAGAACAAATCAATAAGAGAAGAGAGAATAACCACATGGTCCTCTCAATTGATGCAGAAAAAGCATTTGGCAAGATACAGCATCCATTCCTGATTAAAACACTTCAAAGTACAGGGATAGAGGGAACATTCCTCAACTTCATAAAATCTATCTATGAAAAACCCATAGCGAATATCATTCTCAAAGGGGGAAAGCTGACAGCCTACCAATTGAGATCAGGAATACGACAAGGATGTCCACTCTAACCCCTGTTATTCAATGCAGTACTAAAAGTCCTAGCAACAACAGACAACACAAAGAAATAAAAGGTATTCGAACTGGCAAAAAAGAAGTCAAACTGTCTGTCTTCGCATCTCTCTTCACAGATGACATGATACTTTATATAGAAAACCCAAAAGACTCCCCCTCCCAACTACTAGAAGTCATAACAGCAATTTAGTAATGTGGCAGGATACAAAATTAATGTACAGAAATCAGTTGCTTTCTTATACACTAACAATGAAAATATAGAAAAGGAAATTAGAGAATTGATTCCATTTCCTATAGCACCAAGAACCATAAGATACCTTGGAATAAATGTAACCAAAGAGGTAAGGATCTGTACTTGAGGAACTATAGAACAATCATGAAATAAACTGAAGAAGACACAAAAAGAATGAAGAGCATTCCATACTCATGGATTGGAAGAATAAACATTGTTAAAATGTCTATACTGCCTAGAGCCATCTATACTTTCAATGCTATCCTGATTAAAATTCCACTGGAATTTTTCAAAGAGCTGGAACAAACAATCCTAAAATCTGTATGGAACCAGAAGATACCCCGAATAGCTAAGGAAATGTTGAAAAAGAAAAACAAAACTGGGGTCATCATGTTGCCTGATTTCAAGCTTTATTACAAAGCTGTGTTCACCAAGACAGCATGGTACTGGCACAAAAACAG
>NW_026754574.1:0-1268 GCF_022355385.1 Mustela nigripes
CCCAGTTCCTCTGTTCTGAGCTATGGCTAAAGACACTCACTTTTTTATGTTTTGAAACTGATTATCTTGTACCATTTTACTTTTTGTTGCATCTTTTTATAAATCAGGTGACCGCTCACAAGACAAAAAAAGAAAAAAGGAATGGAAAGGAAAGATCAAAAGGGAGGACAACAACAACAAAAAACAACAAAAAAACAGTTCTTTTTTGCCGGGAACCCCTCTTACAAGTGCCAATCAGATAAACTTTATCTGATGTTACATCGTCACAACTCCTCTATCATCAGGGAAAGTAGTTCACATAAGAAAATTTCTCTATAAAATGAGTTCCAGGCTTACATTCCATATTTGGCTAATTAGAATTTCATTACGATGTCTGTCTCAAACTGATGCGGAAGAGAATGGAATCTTGTCATCAAGACGTGAAATCGAACTAAGAACCCACAGGGTAAGCACTCAGCTCCTTCGTATCCTGTGATACGAAGATGGCTCCTGGGGATGGGCAACCAGGAGCAACAGTGGCTGACCTGCAGGCCTGCGGCTATCTGCCGTCTGTCACTCTTCCCTCTTCCTCCTCTGTCAGCTGCTATCTCCAGCCGCCGTCAAAAAGTCCACCTCAGACAGCCATCACACCTCAGGCCTCAGTTTCCTTATCTGCAAGCCAGGATGGACTGGAGTCTTTTCAGAGGAGCCGGCAAAGATCACATAGAGAAGCACCACCTCATTATACTAACAAGCAAACAGAAGGCCGGAGGCGAGTGATTTGCCCCAAGTCAGACATAAGCAGGCAGAGAGCAGAGGCGAGGATGGGACCCACATCTGCAGGTCACAGCTAATCAGCCAGCACAGCACAAACAGATCTGAGCAGCTGCTCATTCTTCCCCTTTTCTGTTTTGTCCATCAGAATGCATACTCCCTGCAAACAAGGACACACAGGACCTGCTGCCTGTCTCAAAATTCCCAGTTCACCCAATTAGAACAGGGAGGAGCCTCAAGGACTTACCCCCCACCCCCACACACGGTTCTTTTACCTATGGAACATGAGGGTACATACATTCACCGTCCAGAGGGCTCCTGCCTTCACTTCTCATGGAAAAGGTCTTCATGTGCCTACCCGGGGTGCCAACGAAGCCACAGGTTCCAGAGAGGAACTGACAAAGAGAAGTTCGAAGGAGGCAGACTGGCTCAGCACAGAAACAAACTGTCTACCAAGGAAAACTACCCCATGGGGGACTGATTCTCTTTGAAATACGTTCGAGTGCGTGGGAAAA
>NW_026754575.1:0-763 GCF_022355385.1 Mustela nigripes
AACAACCCTGAAAGGAGTCCTCCATCCAACAGATTGACGAAAAACAATTGGGATCGGGCCAAATCCACAGAGAGCAAGATTCGTCCATGGCCAATGAGGCCTCCTCGACATTCCACGGCCATCGCTGATACAAAATTCAGAGAGAAAAGCCTAAGCAAGCGCCTCAGACTCACACTATCTTCATATCCTGAAGATGTCTTCTCATGGTTTGTAGATTGGGCCTGACATACCTACGTCCCCAAACATAAGCTGAGTTTGTGTTTTCAGACTTCTGTCCTCAAAGTCCTGGGCCACATACCCTCCAGGGTGGGGACACTGGATCCACACATTAGGACTGTGCCTACCCAATCCATGGGAATTCTGCCCATTCCATTGTCCAAAATCGTACAAGTTAGGAGAACCCTCCAAATCCCTGAGGCCATCCCAATAGTATAGGTCGCCTGGGACAAAAAAGGGCAGTGTGACATCAGCTGAGCATCTACCTCGACTCATACCCTAGAAGGATGTCCCCAGAGAAGAAGATTGAACCAGACAGGACCCTAGGCCAAAATCAGATCCATTGCTTTGGTTTACAGAATGTCTCCTCAAAACCCCGGATTCCAATACCAGCATTGGGGTTTTCCTGAGGCACCCATCAGAACAAACCTCGTCTCCAAAAGGATACTTGTGCATGGGAGCTATGTCAAAACTTAGGAGAATACTTCAGGGTCCCGGTGCCACTGCCCCATTCCAAGGCCCTCATGGACACAAACACACATTAGAC
>NW_026754575.1:863-1268 GCF_022355385.1 Mustela nigripes
CTGGACTCATCCATATGGGATTTCCTGGAGCTGTCCAACAGGTCTCAATTGTCCCGCAGAAGGAATCCTTGGAGGGGGCATCCCACCACTCCCAACGTGGGAAAACCTCCATGCTCTCGAGAATCCGCTCCCTTCATGAAGGGGCCGTCATGAACAGAAAATCCAAGCTGAGCCAACGTCTGATCGTCGCTCTGACTTCAGAAGCATGAGATATTGCTTCAGATCTTCAGGGGGTACATGCCGTGCCCTCGCATTGAAACCCAAGTCTAGCTTGTGTTCTCAGACTTCCATCCTCACACTCCTGGCCCCGAAGCCCACAAGTTTGGCAATTCCAGACCATCATTGCAGCACTCTGCCGGCCCTCTAGAAAAAATATATTGCCTAATGAGCTGTCCAGGCACATTA
>NW_026754576.1:0-1268 GCF_022355385.1 Mustela nigripes
GATCAATGAGGTAGAAACCAGAGATACAGTAGAACGTATCGATGAAAATAGAGGCTGGTTTTATTGAAAGAATCAATAAGATAAATAAACAAGTGGCCACACTAATCCAAAGGAAAAGAGAGAAAGCCCAAATTTATAAAATTATGAATGAAAAGGGAGAGATCACATCTAACACCAAGGAAGTAGAAACAATCATCAGAAGTTATTATCAACAGTTATAAGCCAGTAAGCTTAGCAACCTAGATGAAATGGATGCATTCCTGGAAAACTATAAACTCCCAAAATTGAACCAGGAAGAAATCAACAACCTGAATAGACCAATATCTAGTAACGAGATTGAAGCAGTGATCAAAAACCTCCCAAAAAACAAGAGCCCAGGACCTGACAGATTCCCTGGGGAATTCTACCAAACTTTCAAAGAAGAAATAACTCCTATTCTCCTGAAGCTGTTTCAAAAAATTGAAGCAGAAGGAGAACTTCCGGACTCTTTCTATGAAGCCAGCATTACCCTGATCCCCAAACCAGGCAAAGACCCTACCAAAAAGGAGAATTTCAGACCAATATCACTGATGAATATGGATGCTAAGATTCTCAACAAGATCCTAGCCAACAGGATCCAACAGCACATTAAAAAGATTATCCACCATGATCAGGTGGGATTCATCCCTGGGCAATAAGGATGGTTCAACATTTGCAAATCAATCAATGTGATACAACAAATTAATAAGAGAAGAGAGAAGAACCACATGGTCCTCTCAATTGATGCAGAAAAAGCATTTGACAAAATCCAGCATCCGTTCCTGATTAAAACACTTCAAAGTATAGGGAAAGAGGGAACATTCCTGAACCTCATCAAATCTATCTATGAAAGACCCACAGCAAATGTCATCCTCAATGGGAAAAAGCTTGCAGCCTTCCCGTTGAGATTAGGAACATGACAAGGATGCCCACTCTCACCACTCTTGTTCAACATAGTATTAGAAATCCTAGCAACAGCAATCAGACAACAAAGAGAAATAAAAGGTATCCAAATTGGCAATGAAGAAGTCAAATTCTCTCTCTTCACAGATGACATGATTCTTTATAAGGAAAACAAAAAGACTCCACCCCCAAACTACTAGAACTCATACAGCAATTCAGCAATGTGGCAGGATACAAAATCAATGTGCAGAAATCAGTGGCTTTCTTATACACTAACAATGAAAACACAGGGAAATTAGAGAATCGATTCCATTTACTATAGCACCAAGAACCATAAGATACCTGGT
>NW_026754577.1:0-1268 GCF_022355385.1 Mustela nigripes
TTTTTATTTTTATTTTTATTTTTTTGAGAGAGAGAGGTGGGGGAGAGGCAGAGGGAGAGGGAGAGAGAGAATCCCAAGTAGACTCCATGCCCAGCACAGAGCCTGACATGGGGCTCATTCTCATGACCCTGAAATATGACCTAAGCAGAAATACTCAGTCGCTTAACTGACTGAGCCACCCAGGCACTTCTGTCAGCATTTTGAGTTTCTGCATGAGATTAATTATCTCACACTTGTGTTTTATATACTTAGATGTAAAACAATATGTGACCTTATGTTATGTAATAGATACTAAGTCCTAATATTGTAACCTTCATATCTAATAAAGTCCATAAAGAGGAAAGTAGAAAAATTCTAATGTTATTGTCTTCCAGTTCTTTCTCAGATTATAGAGACCTACATGTTCCATTTTGACCTTTAGTTCAAACTTGGATTATAGCTGGAGAACATTATTGTCAGCATTTATTCTCAGCCCCCTTATTTTGATTATTTTTTGGATTCACAGATAGCACATTGATTTTGGGCTTCTGTAAGGAAAATAGTAAGTGAGTCTTAGTGTTCTTTTCAACGACTACCTCTATGTGTTCTGTTGGTCATCAGCTGAACACTGAAGGTTCCAATAGAATTAAATCAAGGTAGTTACTCCCTTAGGTATCTCTACTACGCAATTTTCTATTCCAGTCATACAAGTCAGAAGTTCCTACTTAGTAAATTTTTTTTTCATGTTGGATTTTGTTTATACTTCATCTTAGCTGAACTAATTTTAAAAATCACATGGGTTTTACCACACATTAAAAATAGGGTTAATACCTATTCTTCTCAAACTATTCTAATAATAGGAAAGGAAGGAAAACTTCCAAATCCATTCTGTAAAGCCAGCATTACACTGATACCAAAGACAGATAAAGACTCCAATAAGAAAGAGAACTAAAGGCCAATACTCCTGATGAACATAGATGCAAAATCCTCAACAAAATACTAGCAAACTGAATCCAACAATACATGAAAAACATCACTTACTGTTGGCGAGGATGTGGAGAAAGGGGAACCCTCCTACACTGTTGGTGGGAATCCAAGCTGGTGCAGCCACTCTGGAAAACAGCATGGAGGTTCCTCAAAAAGTTGAAAATAGAGCTACGCTATGACCCAGCAATTGCACTACTGAGTATTTACCCTAAAGATACAAACGTAGTGATCCAAAGGGGCACGTGCACCCAAATGTTTATAGCAGCAATGTCCACAATAACCAAACTATGGAAAGAACCTAG
>NW_026754578.1:0-1268 GCF_022355385.1 Mustela nigripes
AGCCGACCAATGCTCTTGTCGTTTTTGGACATGTGAATATACTCTTCTATACAAACACTGAACTCATCGTTCCAAATGCAACATGAGTCGGGTTTGGCTCCCTCTGGGGCTCCGGACCCCCACTGGGAAGACCCTCCTGCACCATCCTGACAGCACATTACCACCAAACCTGGGGATGCGGGGCACAATGCTGAGTGGGGCGACAGCTCCAGGGGTTGTTACCACTGCTCTTGAGCCTGGGGAAACAGACTATACAGTTCACCACTCCCTCCTGTAGGAAGGAGCTGCAGTGCCTCACCACTGCCCTCAGAGCCAACAGGCTGTGCTCACTCCTCTTCAGGCTTGTTTCCCACTGCAGCTCGCCACTGCCTCTAGTGGTGTCAAGCAGCATTACCATGCCTTAAAGTGACACTCCCATCACAGCTCACCCCTCCCTCCAGTGGTGTGAACCTGCACTGCCGGGCCTTGAGCATCCGCCAGTAGGGCTCACAACTGCTTCCATTGGCCTCAAGCCGCACTGGCACTGTCCCTCCTGACTGCGGACCTCAGTGCCATATCACATGACTGTGCCTACCACTCAGAAGGAAACTGTGACATTTGGAGCAGAGGAAAACCCTCTGAGGCGCAGAAACCTCCATGCTCCACTGAGGCCACCCCCCACGGTTTTTGGCCCTCCAGGAAACAAAGTCACAGCCTGATAGTCAGCCTGCCCCCCACTCTCAATTCAGTCCCTTGGGGAGACCACCTCAGCGTAAGCAGATTAGGCCTGCCATGCCCCTAGCTCCTAACCCTAGGTCAGGTTTTCAGGCTTCCGTCCCCAGAGGCCTAGCCCCCAAGCCCTCCAGAATGGGAACCCCTGAGCCACACACCGGGACTCCGCCTGCCACCCAAGAGGAAACTGAGCCATTCAGAGCTGAGCAAAACCATCAGAGCGGGAGAAACCTGCATTGCCCCCCAAAGCCATGCCCACCTTCAGCACCCCACCAGGCCACCAATACGGAGCTTGATGCTCAGACTGAGCCCCTCCAGCTACTCTGCCTCAGGAAAGCTCCCATCAGCTGGGAACTTCTCAGGAGCCGAGTGTCCCTGGCCCAAGTTCCTGGATCATTGTAATATGCACCTAGTAGAGAAAGCGCTCTAAATAGCGGGCACAAGCATGGCCCGAATTGCTGCACCACACTGGCCAATTCTCACGAGCTTTCTGCCCAAATCGATATCGATTTGTGGTGCAGCTCAGGCCCCTCAGTCTAAGGGACTGTGGGCCAGGC
>NW_026754579.1:0-1268 GCF_022355385.1 Mustela nigripes
AGGTTTGTCAGAAAAGTAAAATCAATGCTGTAGCAATCACAAAAAAAAATAGGACAATTACTCTAGCTAGTGTAACAAGACCCTTTCTGCCTGCAGATCACCTGTACAGTAGAACAAAGTAGACTGAAAAGGCCAAAGGCAAGCCTCAATTTCCAGTTTTGTGTTTCCTGTCAGAGGCAACACTCTTGAGAAATAATGCCTCTGAACTGTATAACTCAACCTTGTATGTGTCAGTCATTCAGGGTGTAATGGAAGGAGGGGTGTCCAACTCCTCTCCCACTGATTCCCAGACTCACACATGGTTGGTGCTGGGGAGTGGGCATAGCACCTTACTTGGAAGACGGAGTAGACTCACAGGGCTCAATCAGGAATGGTCACACACTCAGTGCTCCTACTGAGGCTTCAGGAAGAAATGTCTTTATTCTACCAGGACACCTCCTTTGAGTGATGAGGTCCAAAGAGGGAGCCCTTTTCCCAATATTATTCCCTAAACAATCATGGTTTTCTTCCTGACATGTGAGGTCATTTCTGTTGCCAAAAATGCACAGATGCATTTCTGAGCTCTCCTCTCTATCTGTCTATACTATTTATCCCTCCTTGCTCCCACAGCGTGCTCTTTGTTACTACTGAGCCACCTTATTCCTGAGAAGAGTGAGCCTCGGTATGACTCATCTTTTTCAAAATTGTCTTATTCTTCCATGTAGACTTCAGAAATGTGACTATCGGTTGCCTTCATGATTCATGCTGAGAACTGAACTGGATTTTACTCATTTTGGACTTGCTTGGATAAAAGGGAGAAATTTATGTTAAGTCACTCTACTAAAAAAGCATTTGTAGACAGAAAGCAATTGAATGATAGAGCTCATTAGACTGACGACGCATGTTAAAATTCAGGTTTTGTCAGAGTATCTCAATGTCCCTAATGAGAATGTATATAGACAAGAACCTGAGAAGATAAATTTGTAATTAAGCCCTCCTTTGACTCTTAGCAATACTGAAGTTGAGAATCACTAGGCTGATATACAATATTCCTGACTTAAAATTCAATGAAACATTCCCACTTGGTCTGTGGAATATAGTTTCAATTCTGGTGATTTCCCCCACAGAATCCATCACGCACAGACTCAACTTCCATTTTAGACTCAGGCTAATTATGCTCCTGGCTTCTTCTCCCCAGGTTCCCCAGAAAAGGCTACCTTTGAGAACATGGTGACATTAATTCTCCAAAATAGACTTGATATCTAATTAACCCCAAGACAGCATCTCCA
>NW_026754580.1:0-1268 GCF_022355385.1 Mustela nigripes
GGTGCTAGAGAGAGTTCATGAAACAGGAATTGACTTGGCACACTGGGGTGTATATCTTCACTTATGATCTCTCTTTCTGTGGGAGGAAGAGGGGACAGGCCAAGGTGCCACTTGTCCATAAAAACCCAGCATCTGGCAGAGAATGACGATTTGCTGAACATTTGTTAAATGGAAGAATGATGGATAAATAAGCATACATCATCAAAGCGTAGCTATGACAAAGACATGTTTCACAGTAGGGAGCAGGACAGATTCGAAAAGAGAGAACGCAGAGCTGGGGCAGCGGTCGAGAGGCCTGGTAGAGTATGACACAGAGGACCGGCTTTCAAACATTTTGTCTGAGTGAAAAATGTGTGTTTTGTTGTAACTTGATTTACACACACCCACACTCCCAGACACATGTCTGCCATAAAACAAGACAGAAAAATATTAGTATGCCATGGTTGGAAATTGATTTTTTATTTTATTTTATTATTATCCATAATATTGGGTGGAATACACTAAATCGACTTCGTGACTGTCTACTAATGGGTCCGATCCTTTCGTGTGAACACACCGATAAATAACCAATGAATTATAACCATATGACACCCAAAAAGCAGGATATATTCTTGAGGAACATAGTGAAATACAATTTTTCTTCAAGTGGGGAGGAAAGTATCATTACTTGAAACAAACCATGAAAATTGGCATTTGAACCTGCCAGGGTGGTTGTCGGACTTCTATAAATCTCATAACACAGACCTCTGGACATTTTTCGGAAACTTATTAGGGGACTCAAGGTGTGGGAATCAGCTAAATGCCCAGTGGATTGTTTTGATAGCTCAGCAAACTGCAAGAATTTCAAAAGAAAAGGTTAGTATCTTTTCTCTTTTTGGCAGAAAATATATCATGAGCCTTCTAATCTAAGTCAAAGTTGGATTGAATTTGAGGATTAGACATCCATCACACCAAGTTTTTATATTCCAGATTTTTTTCTCAGGGACCATCTCCTCTTACAACCTTTTATAATTCCTGTAGTCCACATCTCTAAGATAAACATGTGTATAAATTGTTCTGGTTTTCTGTTGCTCTTCGCACTGGCAGGCACACAGAGAGCCATTTTGCTGTCTTAGCTTCCTAATGGGCCTGTTGATGTAATTCTCCCTTCATTTCTTAATAGGGTTAGAATGATCTTCTCCGGGATTCATTTCTCTCCTGACACAACAGTGAAAGGGCATCGTACTTCCCTTTCTCCCTCAGGCTGACAAAAATATCTTCCTTCTCTT
>NW_026754581.1:0-1268 GCF_022355385.1 Mustela nigripes
GTTGAAATTTTTTTCCATTTCTCTTCTAAGGTAGAAGTTGTGATTTTGTTCTTAGTTTTTCCCTATATATCCCCAAATCTGTTATTAGGTATTAAAAGTCAAGAATTATTATACTCCCTGATGAATTCATTCTTTTACTCTTCTGTAATTTTGACTTGATCTTTATGTCTGATAATGAAATTTGCTTTAAAATCACTTTTCCTTATCTTGATATAACCACCAAAGTTATAGTGTGATTAGTGTTAATACAGCATATTTTTTTCTTTTACTTTTTAAAGCACTTCTATATTTAACCCTGACAAAGAAACAAAACAGCTTTTTAACTCTGGAAGCATCTTTCTAAATTATCTTTTTTCTTTTTTTTAATGAAGCAGTAGCAATTTTTGTTAAGGGACCTAAACTGAAAGTAGGTTTAGAACTTTATTTATTTATTTATTTATTTATTTATTTAGTAAAAGATTTTATTTTGTTTATTTGACAGCAAGAGAGAGAGAGAGAGTGAGAGAGGAAACACACAAGCAGGGGGAATCACGTGCAAAGGGAGAGGAAGAAGCAAGCTTCTTCAGGTGCAAGTAGTCTCATGCAGGGCTGGATCATGTACACTGGGATCATGACCTCAGACAAAGGCAAACATCTGCTTAAACAACTGAGTCATCCAGGCATACCTAGAAAATTTAAAAATAAAAGACCTTCTAAAAACATTTTGTTTCTTTCTTTCCTTTTTTAAAATATTTTATTTATTTGACAGACAGAGAGACAGGAAGAGGAACTATAAGCAGGGCAGAGGGAAAGGGAGAAGCAGGTTTCCCACTGAGCAGAGAGCCTGATGTGGGGCTCCATCCCAGGACCCTGGGATCATGACCTGAAAAGAAGGGACACTTATGGAGGAAGCCACCCAGACACCTCTTTTGTTTGTTTTTAATATATGGAAACTGATGCTTCCCAGCCACGAGAAGCATATTACCCATTGATTAAATCTTTGATAACAACTATTTAAAAAGGTGTGTAAATATATACTTACTCAGATTTATACACTTTGTGTTTTCTTCATAGTTTGGGGCTGGACCCCATGGTCCAGCATGATTACAACACTGATTCCAGTCTTTGCCTTCCCATCTTTTGATACCAGGTATTTGGTCAGCAAAGCAAATTAGTATCAAAATTAATAAGCCCTTGGCACCATATCTCTGGAGCAGGGGTTGCTCTTAGCCAAGGCCCAGTGCAGTTGACCTCCCCTCGCTAGTGCTATAGCCCCAAGGACTAGGTCC
>NW_026754582.1:0-1268 GCF_022355385.1 Mustela nigripes
CATTATATGCTATAAAATATTTTGAAAGTAAATTTAAGGTATGTTTTGCATAGTTTATTTTTTGGAAAATTTATTGTAATGACTTATGAAATTCAGTTTACTCTCAACATTAATTTATTCTGAAATTTACCAATTGTCTATTGAACGTATTATATGGCAGATATTAAATCAGACTATACTGGTAAATGAAATACTTGGCTTTGTAGAACTTTTATTTTAATGGGTGAGACAATTAAATGCTATAAACTTTAATAAAAATTGCATAGTGCATTCAAAAATGATGAGTACAATGGGGAAAAAGAAAAATTTGATCAGGGAGAGAAAAATCAAGGTTGCTAGGCATGGGATGGGGAGTTAAAATTTTTAATAGGAAGATCAGGGTAGTTACAATGAAGCTGACAATTGAACAAAGTTATGGAAAGGTGATGAATTTGCCCAGAACTATCAGCAATAAGGTCACTCCAGACAAAGGAATTGGCTATCTTGAGGGGGACAATACCAAACACTCAATCTTTGCTAGTTTCTTGTTTACCTCCTTTTAAGAGTAAGCTCATTAGTGGTTTTTTGTTTGTTTGTCTCAACTAACAGAAGAAAAATAATACACATTATTTTGAAAACTTTTTGAACAGTGTACAAACGTTAGTCAAGTCCACAATGTCTCATCACTTCTTCCTCCTAACATGGCTAAGTTGAAAAACCCTTTATCTGGGAAAAGATCATTCTCCTGCCACCTTGTGTAAGATTTTGGCTTTAGCTTAGATTATCCATTCTTTCCTTTTCTGAAAATAAGTTGAAAATATTAATAGCCTCAGTTTCTTCTTCCAAAATATGACTGCTTCTTCACCAAGTACAAAAGCAACCCATTTTGCCCATAGTAAACAGCTTAGACCTACTTTTTTTTTGGCTCACTGTTTTCGTGGGACAAGTGGAGTGAAGATGACACACCATTTCCAAATGTATTAATAATTGGTAGACCATACTTCTAAATTGAAGTTTTGTTGCCATTAAACTACAACCAGACTCGCTATAATTACAAAGGTAAATTCTTTATATTTACTATATTTGAAATGACCATATAATACCAAAATAAAATTATGATTATGTGAAGAGTCTGTAATATTAAGAAGATGACTTTGAAATTATTGCTTATCTAAATGAAATTTCCCATTTTATAATCTTGTATAAGCTTCCGTTGTCATTGCCTATTTAAAATCTATTAGAAGGCACTCTTATTTTCCCTTAAGTGGGAAGTCAAATGTGGAACAAAT
>NW_026754583.1:0-1268 GCF_022355385.1 Mustela nigripes
CACAGAAGTTACTGGGTTCATGGTCAGATTCAACCACACGTGAGCTCTCCCTGCCACACTGAGATGATCCTTACTGAGAAAGAGCAGATTGCTCCTGAAGCAGAAGAGGAGGCTGCCCAGAAGAAAAAGCTGTCCCAGAAGAACTGAAGAAGCAACAGTGTATGGCCTGGGAGTAAATTCTGCATAAAATAAATACAAATAAAAGAAAAAAAAAATCACAAAATATAGTAAAATAACTAGGAAATGATGACTTTAAAATATTATCTCTGCTTTTAATATAATTTACAAGTTTATAATGACTTGTTTTTAATAGTGGCTGTTTTAACAAGTGGTTTGCAAAATGCCTGAAAATCTAACTGCTCTCATGAGAAAATATGAGGCAGCTCGGGCGGCCTCTGGGATGGGCTTACTGGACATGCCACAGAACCTCACTTGGTTCCACCAGATTGATGATATATAATTACACGAGCAGGATGAGCCAGGATTGGTGAATATGTTGGTGGTGTTGGTAAGGCAGTGTGCTCCTGAGATTGGGAGAGAAACCCTGTTATGTTTCAAGGCCCTCCACATCCCTGAAGTTTCTAGAGGGCCAGTGGTCTGGAGCACGCCAGGTCATTGCTCTAAGGTAAAGGACAGATTATTCCTTGTCATATTTAACCCAGTTGATGGTAACACCACTAATGCCTGGACACCCTCCTTCTATTCCAGAGGCAACATGTTTGCGTTCATGAGACCATTTCCAGGGACTGACTGGAGCCCAGAACAGAACGGGGCTCTGGAGGAGCTCCACCACTGCCAAGAGACGCCCAGGCTGTAGAGGTCGCCGAGGTGGGACAAGAGGCAGAGTGGTGTTCCTGCTGGTAAGGCCCCAACAGAGAGGCACGACACACACCCCAGGTTCCTGATCAAGCCGTGCTGTCTACTGCAAAGAGGCATGTCCTATCAGGGGAGAGCTCCTGGCCCACTACTGGGCTTTAGCAGAGACAGGGCTCCTGACATGGGACAGCGAGTATCCATGGGGGCGTTGGGAACTGCCCATGATGAGCTGGGTTCTAGCAGACCAATCAAGGGATAAGCTCAGGAGTTCCAGCTTGAATCACCGCTGGATAGAAATTCCATGTCCCAGATCAAAAACGAGCAGCCGAGAGCTGCACAAGGCCCGTGAGCAGGTGGGTCAGATCACCTCACCCTCCACATTCTTGCTTCTACCCCTCGCTTTACTCACACCGGTGGCTGCCCTGGGGGTGTTCCAAGTTGCCTACTGCTGC
>NW_026754584.1:0-1268 GCF_022355385.1 Mustela nigripes
GTTGTCACCCATTTAACCCTTCCACCCACACCCCTGTCCTCTAGCAACGATCAGTTTGTGCTCTAAGTTTGAGTGTGTTTCTTCATTGGCCTTCTCCCCTCACTATGTTCATCTGTTTTCATTCTGAAAATCTACAGAATCCAAGTTACAGGCTATTGGTCTTTTCTTACTGATTTTACTTAGCTAAATCCACTGTAGATCCATCCACATCCTTACAGATGACAAGATTTCATCCTTTTTGAACCTTGCTCTTATTCCATTAAGAAGATGTGGGAGACAATGTTTATAGCAGCAATGGCCATGGTCGCCTAACTGTGGAAAGAACCAAGATGCCCTTCAACAGACGAATGGATAAAGAAGATGTGGTCCACATACACTACGGAGTATTATGCCTCCATCAGAAAGGATGAATACCCAACATTTGTAGCAGCATGGATGGGACGGGAAGTGATTATGCTTAATGAAGTAAGTCAGGAAGAGAGAGTCAACTATCATATGGTTTCACTTATTTGTGGATCATAACAAATAGCATGGAGGACAAGTAGAGTTAGAGAGGAGAAGGGAGTTGGGGGAAATTGGAAGGTGAGGTGAACCATGAGAGACTATGGACTCTGAAAAACAATCTGAGGGCTTTGAAGGGGTGGGGGTGGGAGTTTGTGGGAACCAGGTGGTGGGTACTGGAGAGGGCACGGATTGCATGGAACAATGGGTGTGGTGCAAAAACAATAAATACTGTTATTCTAAAAAAAATAAATAAATTTTAAAATAG
Organism: Mustela nigripes; assembly: GCF_022355385.1. NCBI lineage: Eukaryota > Metazoa > Chordata > Mammalia > Carnivora > Mustelidae > Mustela > Mustela nigripes. The sequence goes on from NW_026754584.1 coordinate 770, forward strand.
AAGAAGATGATGTGGGTGCATGAATACACACACACACACACACACACACACACACACACATATATATATATATATATATATATATATATATAATCACTCATCAGTGAATGGACATTTAGACTCCCTCCATTGTTTTACTATGGTTGATAATGTGCTGTGGTTGATAATGTTACTATCGTTGATAATGCTGCTGTAAATATCACGGTGCTTGTACCACACAGAATGTACATTTTTGTGCCCTTTAAGCAAATACCTAGGAGGACAATTGCTGGATCCTAGTGTTGTTCTGTTCTTAGGTTTTGGAGGACACACCATTTTCTTTTCCAGAGTGACTGCAACAACCCACATGCCCACCAACAGTGTAGGAGCTTTCCATTTTAGGGTGTTTTTTTTAAAGATTTTATTTATTTATTTGACAGAGAGAGATCAGAAGTAGGCAGAGAAGCAGGCAGAGAGAGAGAGAGCGTGAAGCAGGCTCCCTGCTGAGCAGAGAGATTAA
>NW_026754585.1:0-1268 GCF_022355385.1 Mustela nigripes
TTTGACATAGTTCCCATGCACAGGTTTCCTTGTGGAGACGAGTTTGGTTCTAATGGGTGCCTCAGGAAAACCCCAATGCTGGTATTGGAAACCAGGGTTTTGAGGAGACATGCCTGTAAACCAAAGCAATGGATCCGATTTTGGCCTAGGGTCATGTCTGGTTCAATCTTCTTCTCTGGGGACATCCATCTAGGGTATGAGTGGAGGTAGATGCTCAGCTGGTGTCCGACTGACCTTTTTTGTCCCGGGCGACCTACACTATTGGGATGGCCTCAGGGACTTTGGAGGGTTCTCCTAACTTGTATGACTTTGGACAATGGAATGGGCAGAATTCCCATGGATTGGGTAGGCACAGTCCTAATGTGTGGCTCCAGGGTCCCCTGCCTGGATGGTGTGTGGCCCAGGACTTTGAGGACAAAAGTCTGAAAACACAAACTCAGCTTATGTTTGGGGACGTAGGTATGGCAGGCCCGATCTACAAACCATGAGAAGACATCTTCAGGATATGAAGAAAGTGCGAGTCTGAGGCACTTGCTCAGACTTTTGTCTCTGGATTTTGTTTCAGCGATGGCCGTGGAATGTCGAGGAGGCCTCATGGGCCATGGACGAATCTTGCTCTCTGTGGATTTGGCCCGATCCCAATTGTTTTTCGTCAATCTGTTGGATGGAGGACTATTTTCAGGGTTGTTACATCAGGTGTACCACCAAAAGAGGAATTCCAAAGCAGAGCCCTGGGGAAGAATGAAGGGATAAACCGAACTATGGTTAAAAATTGGGGCCTAGGGGCATGGCAAGCCCAATATGCTGTCTCTTCATCCAGCCACTGAGAGGCCTTACCTGAGGACTGGGCTAAGGCTGTGGGTCACAATGTGAGTTTGTCACCTATGTGGCCCGCGAGCAATGGCGGGGCCTCATTGGACAAACAGGTTTCCACTAGACTGAACGTTGGACAACAAGCCAACCACAAGGTTCTTGCCATTGGGAAGGAGTTCTGGTTTCTGCATCATTTTCAAACCTGGGCAGTGATTGGAGATAAGGTCTAGGATCTGAATCCTGAAACCCCAGGTTGGGAAAAGATAACGACCTAAGGCAATGGCTGGTCCTATGTGCTCAGTGAGCGGCAAGCTGTCTGGGTGGTGCCAGGAGGTCCAGGCTCAGGATCTGTCAGAAAGTGCATTATTGCCCTGGTCAGCCTATATATTTTGGGTACAGCCAATTGGCGTGCAGCTTGATCTTCATTTGGGGTACTGGGTAGCCCCAGAGGGCAA
>NW_026754586.1:0-1267 GCF_022355385.1 Mustela nigripes
AAAAAAAAAAAAAAATTGTGATTTTGACTTCACAGAATCCCTCTCTGGGCCTGAGCTCATCTAAATCCCTCTGTAGCTGGGGTACAGGCACATGGCTACTAAGGACAACATGTTCTGAAGCCAGGAATATATATGGTCCCCATTTCAAAGATGAGGTGCTGAGAAGTTAATTGCCCTTAACTGTACCCCTTGGAATTGAGTTCTATGGACAGAGTTCTTGCGATCACTCCCATCTCTTGCTTCCCATGTGCTTTGCCTCTCTGTGATTCCAGCTGCCCATCAGAAACCCTGCTTGTGCCCAGAGTCAATGCTGCTGCAAGTTTTTAACTGTCCAAGCCTCACTTGGATGGGGGATCTAGGGTCAGACCTGGGGAGCTGGGACGTCTTGCTTCCTGGCTATTATCCTATAGGACTGCACCGCTGGGTTGGTGAGGGGCTCATGTTCATAACCCAATGGAACTAAACGGGTAAATTTTACCTTGAAGTCAAACTGCCCTCAACTTCCTGCTCCTATTAAGGATATTTTCCTGGTCCCCACCATCCCTCTCCCTCCCTCCACTCCCATCAATGACCTCAATGCAAATACAAGTGGGATGGTCCTGCGGAATGTTCTAGGTTCTGGACGTAAGTGGGTGACACAATCCATCAGGGTACGAAATCTGTTCTCTCATTGGTTGTTCAGAGCTCCAGGACCACCCCAGACCCAGAGCAGCGGGAATAAGAGCTTGCTGCTGGTGCTGGGAGGCAGCAGAGCCACTGCTCCGCTCAAGAGTCCCTGCGACTTCCACAGCGCCACCGCCTGACGCCAAGGCTGCCACAGCTGCCACCACCTGGGCTCCAAGCCACCTGCTGCCTGCTGCCAGGTGAGTTCCGTGATTCCCACTTTGCTGTGTGAGTCTAACTCTCCTTCTTTTTCCCTCTCTCTTTTGCATTAGTCTTTCTTGTAGCTGCTCTCTGTTACTCTACGATTCATCGCAGGCTCCTGCCTCAGGTAACACTGGCCAGTCTCAGTCCCGGGACTCCCTGCTTCACTGCGCACTGAGACCCACTTCAGTTCGCTGTCTTTGCCGCACTTGTGCTCGGGACACTGGAGCTCCACAGATACCGTGTGCACAGCGGGACGCAGGGGTGCTCACGGACCTGTTTGTGCCTAGTGGTCCCTGGGAAAGCATTTCAGAACTTTGGCCAGCCTCAGTGGGTGGCAAATAGGCTCAAAGACAGAGAGGAAGGCAGCCTTGCATGGCAAGCCCCTTTAGTGAGTTCTGGG
>NW_026754587.1:0-175 GCF_022355385.1 Mustela nigripes
TTTCTTGCCATGGGTAAGTAAGAGTTCTGATTCTGCCTCACAGTCACCCCTGGGCAGTGATTGGAGATAAGGTCTAGGTTCTGAAGCCTGAAAACTGAGGTTGGAATGAGATGATGAGCTAAGGCCATGGCGGGTCTGATGTGCTCAGTGTGCGGTCAGCTGTCTGGGTGTTGTG
>NW_026754587.1:275-1267 GCF_022355385.1 Mustela nigripes
ATCTGTGGGATGGGTGGACTCCTTTCAGGTTTGTTACCTCAGGGTTCCCACCACAAGAGGTATTCCAAAGCAGAACCCTGGGGAAGAGTGAAGACACAACCCAAACTATGGTTAAAAATTGGGGCCTAGGGGCATGGCAAGCCCAATATGCTGTCTCTCCATCCAGCCACTGAGAGGCCTTACCTGAGGACTGGGCTCAGGCTGGGGGTCACAATGTGTGTTTGTGACCAATGTGGCCCGCACGCATGAGCGGGTCTCATGGGCCACACTGGTTTCAACAACACTGAACCTTGGACAACATGCCAACCACAAGGATTCTTGCCATGGGGAAAGAGTTCTGATTTCTGCATCATTTTCAAACCCGGGCCGTGATTGGAGATAAAGTCTAGGTTCTCAGGCCTGAAGACCGAGGTTGAAAAGAGATGACGACATAAAGCCACGGCGGGTCCGATGTGCTCCTTGTCCGGCCAGCTGTCTGTGTGGGGCCTGGATGTCCAGGCTCAGGCTGTGTCAGAAAGGGCATTAGTGCCCAGGTCAGCCTATATATGTGGGGCACAGCCGAATGGCGTGCAGGTTGATCCTCATTTGGGGTTTCTGTGTAGCCCCAGAGGGCAATGTTTTTCTTCTGGAGGGCAGGCAGAGTGTTGCATTGTAGTCTGGATTGCCAAACTGGAGGGCTTGTGGGCCAGTAGTCTGAGGACAGAAGTCTGAGAACCCAAGCTAGTCCTAGGATTCTGGGTGAGGATATGACAGGCACAATCTACAGACCTCAATCGAGATCTTGTGCATCTGAAGTCAGGTCAAATATCAGATGATCGCTCAGGTTGGACATTCTGTCCCTGATGGGCCCTTCTTGAAGGGGGGGTGGATCACGAGGCCATAGGGGTTTTCACACGATCGGAGTTGTGAGAAGCTCCCAACTGCAAAGATTCTTCTGCAGGACATTTGAGTCCTGTTGGTTGGCCCCAGGACAACGATTCCGATCAGGGTTC
>NW_026754588.1:0-1267 GCF_022355385.1 Mustela nigripes
CTCTGGCTCCCCAAAGTTAAACTATGGCCCGTGTGTAGGTGTGGGGTCCCTCATGAGTAGTATGGTGCCGGAGCCCTGGTATCGACCCCGACAGGCTTGAATTTTTAGTCTTCTGGGGAGTCCCCCAAAATAAGAGCTATATATATATATATACATATATATATATATATATATATATATATATATATATTAACATTTCATCCAATTATTCAGAAATAAAAGAATCCTTTAAATATATATATATATATATATATAAACTGCATAGTAAAAAAAATTACAGTTAAAGTATAAAATGCTTTTGTCAAATTATTTCTATATCCCTTCCTCCCCACCACACACACAGAAATGGTGGTGAGGAGTTTCAATGGATTACCACAATCGGGTTGCATCAGTTTCCAGCTTGTGAAAACCAATGTCAATCCAGGAGCATTGTTTCTGTGGGAAATTTTGTCTAGGTTTCCAAAGAAGCATTGTGCAGGCAGACCCTTGAAACACGGCCCATTCGGGCAGAAGGCTGCTTGTGTATACAAATTAGCAACTGTTCGTGAAAAGGCTTTGCAGACTGCGAAGTCCTCTAGGGAGTCCATTATGACCGTTTCCTTGGCTGCGTGTGAATTAGGAGAGAGAAGGTGTCGTGGTCATAATGGCTGACCTCATTCAGAATTCCAGGTGTTGCCACACCTCCCCAGGCAGAGCCAGGCTTGTCCAACAGGTGTCAGAAGGTAGAGGACAGCAGTTTTGCTCTGTTCCCTTCTCACATTCAGTGGGGTCCTGCAAAAAGAGTCGGCCACTTTATTCTAGACCAGGAAAAGCAACATGGTTAGCAACCGGAGCAGTTTCTCCCACCAAGAAACATAAACGCAACCATAAAACCAACTCAGGGTAGGAGAGCCAGAATTGCGTCTGAGTGTATGCTCTGCTTCAGTTTCTTCTTTGTTACCAATGGGACCAACAGTATCTGTACAGATCCCCATGAGTATTAACCGTTCCAGACAGACAAATAGACATTTGGTCCAGTGGAATTTTAATGTATTTTCCTAACATGAATAGTAAGAATGGGAATTGTTTCTCAAAATTCTAAGCTGAAAAATGTTTTTAATAAGTTCTAGAATTTTGTATGTTTCTCAGTCTGATGTTATACCTTTAAGACTGTGACTTCTCTGCTAATATTTTAAATTTTATATAAAATGCAGAAACATTCTTAAGACTGGAAGGTGCAGAGATATAGAACAGAGGAGCTAACCCAAATGCATAAGTACTGCAGAAG
>NW_026754589.1:0-450 GCF_022355385.1 Mustela nigripes
CCCTTTCTGACACAGCCTGAGCCTGGACCTCCTGGCCCCACCCAGACAGCTGGTCGCACACTGAACACATCGGACGCGTCATGGCCTTAGTTCGTCATCTCTTCTCAACCTCAGATTTCAGGCTTCAAAACCTAGACCTTATCTCCAATCACGGCCCGGGTTTGAAAATGATGCAGACATCAGAATTCTTTCCCCATGGCAAGAAAACTTGTGGATGGCATGTTGTCCAAGGTTCAGTGTTGTTGAAACCAGTGTGGCCCATGAGGCCCCGCCCATGCTTGCTGGCCACTTTGGTCACAAACACACATTGTGACCCTCAGCCTGAGCCCAGTCCTCAGGTAAGGCCTCTGAGGAATGGATGGAGAGACAGCATATTGTGCTTGCCATGCCCCTAGGCCCCAGTTTTTAACCATAGTTCGGGTTGTCCCTTCACTCTTCCCCAGGGCTCTT
>NW_026754589.1:550-1267 GCF_022355385.1 Mustela nigripes
CTGAATTCAGATGCACGAGATCTCGATTCAGGTCTGTAGATTGTGCCTGCCATATCCTCACCTAGAATCCTAGACCTAGCTTGGGTTCTCAGACTTCCATCCTCAAACTACTGGCCCACAAGCCCTCCATTTGGCAATCCAGAACTACAATGCAGCACTCTGCCGGCCCTCCAGAAGAAAAACATTAGCCTCTGGGGCACCCAGAAACCCCAAATGTGGATCAACTTGCACACATTTGTCTGTACCCCAAATATATAGGCTGACTTACCCTTTCTGACACAGCCTGAGCCTGGACCTCCTGGCCCCACCCAGACAGCTGGTCGCACACTGAACACATCGGACGCGTCATGGCCTTAGTTCGTCATCTCTTCTCAACCTCAGATTTCAGGCTTCAAAACCTAGACCTTATCTCCAATCACGGCCCGGGTTTGAAAATGATGCAGACATCAGAATTCTTTCCCCATGGCAAGAAAACTTGTGGATGGCATGTTGTCCAAGGTTCAGTGTTGTTGAAACCAGTGTGGCCCATGAGGCCCCGCCCATGCTTGCTGGCCACTTTGGTCACAAACACACATTGTGACCCTCAGCCTGAGCCCAGTCCTCAGGTAAGGCCTCTGAGGAATGGATGGAGAGACAGCATATTGTGCTTGCCATGCCCCTAGGCCCCAGTTTTTAACCATAGTTCGGGTTGTCCCTTCACTCTTCCCCAGGGCTCTT
>NW_026754590.1:0-1267 GCF_022355385.1 Mustela nigripes
CTGTCCAAACAGCCCTGGCCTACACACCCTAGAGGCTCAGGCCCCTGGAGCCAAACCTGACGACTGTGCTTGCCCTTTCCAAGGGAATTGTATGTGCCCACTCCAATGACCACAACCCTACTAATACGATAATCCTCCAAAGTCCCTGAGGCCATCCTAATATTTGTGCTTCCCAGGACAAACTGGGGCAATCTGGGCCGATCTGAGCACCTACTGGCACTCAGACCCGAAGACTGATGTCCCCAGAGGTAAAAAGGAACGATCAGTCCCCTAGGCACCTATCGGTTCCATTGCTTTGGTTTCCAGGAATCTCTCCTCAGAGACTTGGATTTCAATAACAGCATATGGCTATTTCTTGACTCACCCATGAGAACAAATCTCATCTACACATAGGAAACTTGCACGATGGAGCTGTGTGAAAGCCTCTCTTTAGGAGAACCCTTCAGGACCCCAGTGCCACCGCTTCATTCCAAGGTCTCCATAGACACACAATCATATTAGGACACATCCACGGGAGAGTCCATCTCAACTCATCCTCCTCGGTGCTCCCCCAGATCCAGCAGATCTAACATGTCTTGTTGCTTGGAGACAATTGGAATGCGAGGTGGACTACCCAGCCATGCATCCTTAGATTCCTGCTCGGAATCATTGTCCTGGAGCCAACCAACAGGTCTCAATTGTCCTGCAGAAGAATCTTTGCAGTTGGGAGCTTCTCACAACTCCCATCGTCGGAAAACCCCCAAGGCTTCGTGACCCAAACCCCACTTCAAGAAGGGGCCATCAGGGACAGAATATCCAACCTGAGCGATCGTCTGATCCTCGCCATGACTTCAGATGCACGAGATCTCAATTCAGGTCTGTAGATTTTGCCTGCCATATCCTCAACCAGAAACCTAGGCCTAGTTTCGGTTCTCAGACTTCCATCCTCAGACTACTGTCCCACAACCCCTCCAGTTTGGAAATCCAGAACTAACAATGCAGCACTCTTCCTGCCCTCCAGAAGAAAAACTTTGCCCTCTAGGGCTACCCAGGAACCAAAAATGAGGATCAACGGGGCACGGCATTCGTCTGTACCACCAATATATAGGCTGACCTGGGCTCTAATGCCCTTTCTGACACAGCATGATCCTGGACCTCCTGGCCCCACCCAGACAGCTGGCCGCAAACTGAGCACATCGGACCCATCCTGGCCTTAGGTCGTCAACTCTTGTCAACCTCGTTTTTCAGGCTTCGGAACCTAGACCTTATCTCCAATCATGGCCCGGGT
>NW_026754591.1:0-1267 GCF_022355385.1 Mustela nigripes
GAGCCCATCAGACCCGCCATGGCCTTAGGTCATCATCTCTTCCGTACGTCTGTTTTCAGGCTTCAGAACCTAGACCTTATCTCCAATCACTGCCCAGGGGTGACTGTGATGCAGAAATCAGAACTCTTCCTTACCCATGGCAAGAAACCTTGTGCTTGGCATGTTGTCCAACATTCAGTGTAGGAGAAACCAGCTTTCATCCTGAGGCCCCGCCCATTCTTGAGTGCGATGAACACATAAACACGCATTGTGACCCTCAGCGTGAGTCCTGTCCTCTAGTACGTCCTCTCAGTGGCTGGATAATTAGATGTCATAAAGGGCTTGACATGTCCCTAAGCCCCAAATTTTAACCATATTTCTGGTTGTCCAGTCGCCCCTCCCCAGGGCTATACTCTGGAATCCTTCATTTGGTGGGACACCCGAGGTTGAAAAACAAACAAACAAACAAACAAAAAATCAACAACAACAGAACAACGGACTTCTTCCATCCCAAAGATTGACCCCAAACTCTTTGGACGGTGCCAAACCCCCAGAGAGTAAGACTCGTCCATTTCCCATGACGTCACCCGGAAATTTCACGACCATGAGTGACACGATATCAAGTGATAAAAACTTGAGCAAGAGCCTCGCACTCGCCCTTTTTTCATATCCCGAAGAGTTCTCCTCATGGTCTGTAGATCAGTTCTGCCATACCTATGAGCCGAAACATAAGCCGAGTTTGTGTTTTCATACAACTGTCCTAACTGCCCAGGCCTACACACCCTACAGGCTCAGGCCACTGTTGCCAAACCTGACGACTGCGATTGCCCTCTCCAAGGGAATTGTGTGTGCCCATTCCAAGGCCACAACCCTACTAAGAAGATAAACCGCAAAGTCCCTGAGGCCATACCAATATTTGTGTCTTCCCAGGACAAACGGGGCAATTTGGGCTCATCTGAGCACCTACCGGCACTCAGACCCGTAGACTGTAGTCCCCAGAAGTAAAAAGGAACGAACAGGCCCTTAGGCACATATCGGATTCATTGCATTGGTTTCCAGGCATCTCTCCTCAGAGGGCTGTATTTCAATAACAGCATATGGCTGTTTCTTGACTCGCCCATCAGAACAAATCTCATCTATACATGGGAATCTTGCACGATGGAGCTATGTGAAAGCCTCTCTTTAGGAGAACACTTCAGGGCCCCAGTGCCTCTGCTTCATTCCAAAATCTCCATAGACACAAAATCATATTAGGACACATCCACGGGAGAGTCCATTTCAACTCAGC
>NW_026754592.1:0-1267 GCF_022355385.1 Mustela nigripes
ATTGCAGACAGACTCGTGGGGTGTGATCTAGAGGTCCTAAACTGGAGAGGCAGTGCCAATGTAGCTTTAGACCTGTGGAGGGTTTGGGAGCTGCATTAGGAGTTCGTGGAAGGCTCAGCAGTGCCGATTAACGCCACTGGAGGGAGAGGTGAGCTGTGGTGCGAGAGAGCGTAGTAAGGGTGCCAATGCTGCTTGCCACCACTGGAGGCACTGGAGGCAGTGCCGAGCTGCTGTGGGAAACACACCAGAAGACAAGTCTGTGCAGCTTGCTGGCTCTGAGAGCAGTGGTGATGTGCTGGGTGAGAAACCCTGAAACGTGAGGCACTGCAGCTTGTTTTTACAGGACGTAGTGCTGAGCTGAAGACTCTCTCTTTCCTCAGTCTCAAGAGTAGTGGTAACAACCGATGGAGCCAGGCCCCCACTCAGCATTGTGAAACATTGCCCCAGGTTTGCTGGTAATGTGCTGTCAGGATAGTTCCAGAGGGTCCTCCTGGTGGGGGTCTGCAGCCAGGGAGAGCCAAACCCATTTCATGGTGCCTTTGGAACCGAGGACTTGAGTGACTACTTAGAAGAGTCTATATGCTTCTCTAAAAAGGACAAGGGCATTGGCCGGCTTGAAAAGGAAGTGAAAGAATACTTAAGAATCAAGCATGTGTCTCTCCTTCCTTCTCCCAGGAATCAGAGCAGGTGTGTAGGCTTTAGGTGGGAGGTGCCTACTTATCCGCACCTGACGACCCTTCTTCACTCCTGTTCCCTGAGACGTGAAGTTTGGAAATCAGCGTCTATATCCATCATGAAGCTTGTCCCAGGACGTCAGCATTCAGAGAAAAGAGCAGGCCGGTGGGGCACAGTGGCACATCCATGCCAGCATGGGAGGTAAAATTTCTCTTTCACCCCAAACATCCTGGGTTTTCTCTCCTCTCCAATGGAGCCAAAAAGTCACATGAGCGCAGCTGTCATAAATGGAGAGTGGGTGCTAGGGTTCCTGAGTTTTCTTTCAGGGAGCACCTGGCAGGGGATCTCATTTTCTCTGTTGGCTTCTGGCTTGCACAGTATTTGGAACATCTCTTTCTAATCAAATCCCCTGGATTCAAAGGGGGAAGATGAGATGAACTTGGTGTTTGTTTAAAATATAGACCTCATTCCTTCATCTAACAGTGTTGATTCCATGGGTCCTAGGCTGTGGTGGAATGGCCAGCATCTAGAGTTAGGTGGATGTTTGTGGTCAGAGAGAAGCTTGGATGATGGCTTCTCCTTTGTCCATCAT
>NW_026754593.1:0-402 GCF_022355385.1 Mustela nigripes
GCCCAGTAATAGTGCAACACACATTCTTCTTAAGCTCATATGGAACACTCATCAAGACAGAATAATTCTGGGCCACAAAAGACAACAAATTTTTAAAACTAAAAATTATACCAAGTATGTTCTCAGACCGCAATGGAATTAAAAATCAGTAACAGAAGATAGCTAAAGAAGTCCAAAATACATGGAGATTAAATGACACACTTCTAAATGACAGGAGACCAGTCTCAACAAAATACAATGTAGCAAAATGTGTGGAATGCTGCTTAAAGGGAAAATATAGTACTGAATGCAAATATTAGAAAAAAAAAAGATTAAAGTCAATAATCTAAGCTTCCATTTTAGGCAACAACAACAAAATCAAATCTAAAGTAAGGAGGGGCTCCTGGGTGGTTCAGTTGGTTA
>NW_026754593.1:502-1267 GCF_022355385.1 Mustela nigripes
CTAATCACAGGAACAATGGAGTAGCTACATGAATTTCAGACAAAGCAGATTTCAGAGAAGGAAAATTATCAGGCATAAAGAACAGCATTACATAATGATAAAGAAATCGACTGACCAAGAAGACACAATTATCCTTAACGTATGTGTGCCTGATCAACACAGGTGAGACACAACCTAACAGAACTGCAGGGAGAAATAAACAATTGCATTATCACAGCTGGTGACTTCAACACTTCTCCATCAGTAATGGGCCGATCCAGCAGCAGGGCAACAAGGATCTGACAGATGTGGACATTCAGTCCAGACATGGCACACTCAACACCACCATCAATTACTGTACAACAGACGTACACAGACAATTTTGCCCAGTAATAGTGCAACACACATTCTTCTTAAGCTCATATGGAACACTCATCAAGACAGAATAATTCTGGGCCACAAAAGACAACAAATTTTTAAAACTAAAAATTATACCAAGTATGTTCTCAGACCGCAATGGAATTAAAAATCAGTAACAGAAGATAGCTAAAGAAGTCCAAAATACATGGAGATTAAATGACACACTTCTAAATGACAGGAGACCAGTCTCAACAAAATACAATGTAGCAAAATGTGTGGAATGCTGCTTAAAGGGAAAATATAGTACTGAATGCAAATATTAGAAAAAAAAAAGATTAAAGTCAATAATCTAAGCTTCCATTTTAGGCAACAACAACAAAATCAAATCTAAAGTAAGGAGGGGCTCCTGGGTGGTTCAGTTGGTTA
>NW_026754594.1:0-1267 GCF_022355385.1 Mustela nigripes
CTCCAAAGAGGCTGCACCAACTTGCATTCCCACCAACAGTGGAAGAGGGTTCCCCTTTCTCCACATCCTCTCCAACACATGTTGTTTCCTGTCTTGCTAATTTTGGCCATTCTAACTGGTGTAAGGTGATATCTCAATGCGGTTTTAATTTGAATCTCCCTGAGGGCTAGTGATGATGAACATTTTTTCATGTGTCTGATAGCCATTTGTGTGTCTTCATTGGAGAAGTGTCTGTTCATATCTTCTGCCCATTTTTTGATATGTTTGTCTGATTTGTGTGTGTTTAGTTTGAGGAGTTCATTATAGATCCTGGATATCAACCTTTTGTCTGTACTGTCATTTGAAAATATCTTCTCCCAGTCTGTGGGTTGTCTCTTTGTTTTCTTGACTGTTTCCTTTGCTGTGCAGAAGCTTTTGATTGTGATGAAGTCCCAAAAGTTTATTTTTGCTTTTATTTACTTTGCCTTTGGAGACATATCTTGAAAGAAGTTGCTGTGGCTGATAAGCTAAGCAACCTAAATGAAACGGATGCATTTCTGGAAAACTATAAACTCCCAAAATTGAACCAGGAAGAAATTGACAACCTGAATAGACCGCTATCTAGTAATGAGATGGAAGTAGTGATCAAAAACCTCCCAAAAAACAAGAGCCCAGGATCTGACAGATTCCCTGGGGAATTCTACCAAATTTTCAAAGAAGAAATAACACCTATTCTCCTGAAGCTGTTTCAAAAAATTGAAGCAGGAGGAAAACTTCCAGATGCTTTCTATGAAGCCAGCATTACCCTAATCCACAAACCAGGCAAAGACCCTACCAAAAAGGAGAATTTCAGACCAATATCACTGATGAATATGGATGCTAAGATTCTCAACAAGAGCCTAGCAAACAGGATCCAACAGCACATTAAAAAGATTATCCACCATGACCAGGTGGGATTCATCCCTGGGCTACAAAGATGGTTCAACATTCGCAAATCAATCCATGTGATAGAACAAATTAATATGAGAAGAGAGAAAAACCACATGGTCCTCTCAGTTGATGCAGAAAAAGCATTTGACAAAATCCAGCAACCGTTCCTGATTAAAACGCTTCAAAGTATAGGGATAGAGGGAACATTCCTGAACTTCATAAAATCTATCTCTGAAAGACCCACAGCAAATATCATCCTCAATGGGAAAAAGCTTGCAGCCTTCCCGTTGATATCAGGAACACGACAAGGATGCCCACTCTCACCACTCTTGTTCAACATAGTATTAGAAGTCCTAGT
>NW_026754595.1:0-1267 GCF_022355385.1 Mustela nigripes
CAGACTGACTCCTCCTCCACTGATCACGTGCCCCGTGGGACCCCCCCTGAATAAAGGAAAGCCATCCAGGGCACTGAAGAAGGCACGTCAGGGGAATGAAGAGCTCCCAGGAAACACAACCATCCACCAAGCTGAGCAAGTATCTTTTCACCAGTGAAACAGCCTCCTGGAAAGGGAGACGCAGAAGCTGCACCTGAAGCTCGAGGCAGAGCCTAAGCTGTGCGAAGAGCACCTCAAACACCTGGAGAGGAAGATGATGGAGGAGACGGCACGCTGCCTGCAAGTGAAGAACGAACTTGCCAAGGTGCGCAGAAGGTGGATGCTGCCCACTGGAACTTAGTTAGGCCTCTACAAGAAGATGGCTGACAACCTGCACAGAGAATGGCAGAGAATGTCCTCCTTGCATGACCGAGAGCGCCTCCTGGTGGACAACAGAAGTGAGGAGAGCCAGAAGGCTGTTCTGTGGGCAGAGAGGGAGTTCCAAAGGCTCAAGGAAGAAAACCATTGCCTCAGGCAGAAGCTGGCCAACTCTGGGCCCAAGATCCAGCCTGTCTCCGGGGGGCCTCCTACTCCTGCTCCTGCCCTGCTCCAGCTCCTGCTCTTCTGGGCACAGCCTCCAAATGCCCTCAAGGGCCACAGGCTCCCCTGAAAGCCCAGAAGCCCAAGATGTGAGCAAGGGTGCACTGGCCAGACTCCAAGTTCTCGGGTCCCCTACAGGACTGATTCCCTTTCCCAGCAGCCACCAACACTCACAATCAGAGCACAAAAACTCCTGGGCTTCCTTACCCCTTCAGCCACGCCCATTGCTCCTTTTACTGGAGATCCACCCCATTATTGAACTGATGCTACCTATTCCCTATAGCCATGTGAGAGAGCATTTTTCAATGCTAAGGACCAAAAAAATAAAACGATCAAATTGCTGATACTACTGATTCTGAGAATTGATTGTATGAAGGTATTCTATGCCAAGCAACGAAGTACTGATCACTTAATTGTCCCAATAACCCAGTGTGTCATATATTACTGAGGTTCAGAGAGGGGACACAACTTGCCCGAAGATCACACAGCTGCTGAATTTCAGAGCGCCCATTCCAAGCCAAGGTTGGCTAATTACCCACTGATGTGAACGTAACTACCACTCCTACAACTACGATGACTTCTGCTTCTTCATTTCTGAGAGATACAAAGAGCGAGGGCACACACACACATGCAAGCGGGGGAGGGGCAGGGAGAGAGAGATTCCTGGACAGCCTTCCCACTCAAGTGC
>NW_026754596.1:0-1267 GCF_022355385.1 Mustela nigripes
TTACTATAGCACCAAGAAGCATAAGATACCTGGGAATAAACCTAACCAAAGAGGTAATGGAACTGTACTCAAGGAACTACAGAACACTCATGAAAGAAATTGAAGAAGACAAAAAAAGATGGAAGACCATTCCATGCTCTTGGATTGGAAGAATAAACATCGTTAAAATGTCTATACTGGGGGGAGACAAGATGGTGGGGAGGTAGGAGGAGGCGCCCCTTCAACCTGCACCCTAAAGTGAGCTGATTACCTTCCAAAGATCTCCAATCACCCACGAAATCAGCCTGAGATCAGAATTATACATGTCTGGATCTCTACTGGAGCAGAAGACGCCAGTGGGCAGGTAAAGCCAGTGGGAAAGTTGGACTGATATCTGAAGATAAACAAAAGGGGGAGGGAGCCACCAGAGGCGACCCGTTGGAAAGTAATATCCCAATATGTGAGTGCCCTGCGCCTGGGGACTATCATTAACTCGGGAGTCTGGTAGAAAGCACTCAAAAAGAGCAAAGGATCACTGGGGAGGAAATTGCAGGAATCGGGGTGTTAGGGTCCGGGCTTAAGTACCCAGACCCAGGACAGCCACCCCTGGCGCAGAGCCAGAGTGAGTGTGGCAGAGAAACCAGGTCTTGGTCCCTGAACCACCAGCGCGCCTGAGAGTGTGCAGCGCCCAGCTCCCATGAGGGGCTGGGAGCTTCACCAGCCAACAGAAGCACAGCCTTTTTGCAGTCCCCACACGAGTACCCTGCTGTGCCATCAGAGTCCCAGTCGTGCCCCGCGCCCTCCCCTGAGAAAGGTGCACACAAATGCCAGTCCAGTGCTCTTGGACCAGAAAGACCAGGCACTCCCAGCCCGGGCGAGCGGGAAAATCTCAGTGTGTGATCACTGCTTAGAACTTCTCTGGCAGTCTGGAGCTGCCCAGACAGCCAATGCTGCCACTGTGGTTTTGGGTACAAGCAAAAAATCCTGAGTCCCCAGGGACCGCGACTGGGAACCTGTTCTGCGAGCAGCCACGGGGGCGGGGCGGGGATTTATATGGGCTCTGCAGTCAGACTGAGGCTTCTCTCTGAGAGGGAGGTCAGGGTGCAGTTTGCTTTCCTCTAAACCTACAAAAACGATCAAAAGCAGTCAAGGCGAGAGAGAAAAACAAAAGAGAACAAATATAAAAACCTCCAGAGAATAAAAGCCTGAAAAAACCAGTTTCCTCAGAGCCCACCCCCTTGAGGGGGGCAGGAGGACTTAGCTGAGAGAACTTCAGGGACTGAAAACC
>NW_026754597.1:0-1267 GCF_022355385.1 Mustela nigripes
TGGATTCACTTCTCCGCCGGTCCTACCTTTCAGAAAGTGGTTGTTTTTCTGTTTCCAGAATTGCTGTTCTTCTTCTCTTCGATCTGCCGATTGATTTTCAGGTGTTTGCAATCTTTAGATAAGCTATCTAGCTGATCTCCGGCTAGCTGAAGCAGTCTCAGCTTGCTATTTCTCCGCCATCTTGACTCCTCCCGATTGCCCAGTTCTTTAAGGTGTAGAGACAGCTGCTGTGTTCTGGATTTTTCAAATTTATTTGACAGAGGCTTGGATGTTTATATATTTCCCCCTTAGGACTGCCTTTGCTGTATCCCATTGGTTTTGGACAAATGTTTCTTCATTCTCATTGGTTTCTATGAATTGTTTCAGTTCTTCTTTGATCTCCTGGTTGATCCAAGCATTCTTAAGCAAGGTGGTCTTTAGCTTCAGGGGTTTGAGTTCCTTCCAATATTTGCCTTGTGATAGAGCTCCAGTTTCAAAACATTGTCATCTGAGAATATTCAAGGAATAATATCAGTCTTTTAATATTCTTTGAGACCTGATTTGTGACTCATTATGTGATCTATTCTGGAGAAGGTTCCATGTGCACTTGAGAAGAATGAGTATTCTCTTGTTTTAGGGTGGAAAGTTCTGTATATATCTATGAAGTCCATCTGATCCAATGAGTAATTCATTGCTCTTGTTTCTTTATTGATTTTCTGCTTTGATGATCTGTCTATTTCTAAGATAAGCCCCTCCAAAACACTCAGTTTGTTTCTCAGAGTCCATAGTCTCTCATGGTTCATCACACCCCTCCACTCTCCCCTGATTCACTTTTCCTTTCCTTCTTCTGATGTCCTTCCTGTTTTTCCTTATTCTCCACAAGTAAGTGAAGCCAAATGATAATTGACTCTCTCTGCTTGACTTATTTCACTCAGCATAATCTCCTCCAGGCCTTTCCATATTGAAACAAGAGTTGGGTATTCATTTTATCTGAAGGAGGCATAACACTCTATTGTATATAGAGAGCATATCTTCTTTATCCATTCGTCCGTTTATCCATTCATCCATTAAAGGTCTTCTTGGCTCTTTCCACAGTTTGGCAACTGTGGTCATTGTTGTTGTGAACACTGGGGGCAGATACCCTTCCTTTCACTACATCTTTATCTTTGGGATAAATATACACTAGCACAATTGCAGGGTCATAGGGAAGCTCTATTTTCAATTTCTTAAGGAATCTCCATACTTTTTTCCAAAGCAGCTGCACCAACCTGCAATCCCAACAACAGTG
>NW_026754598.1:0-1266 GCF_022355385.1 Mustela nigripes
AGCAATGTAATATCGTTAAACATAGTCACTGTGTTGTAAATTAGGTCCCCAGAACTTACTTGTCTTATAAATGAAAGGTTATGTCTTTGACCAACATTGTCCTGTTTTCCCGCTCTCTGGCTTCTGGCAATCACAACGATTCTGCTCGGTTTCCATGAGTTTAGCTTATTTACATTCCCTGTCTAAATGAAATCATATGGTATTTGTCTGTCTCTGACTCAGTTCACTTAGTGTAGTGCCCTCAAAGTCTATCCATATTGTTGTAAATGGCAGAATTTCTTTCTCTTTCATGGCTGAATATTCCAGTGTGTGTGTAATTATCTGTGTATCTGTTGATGGGCACTTGGGTTGTTTACATATCTTGGCTGTTGAGAAAGCTGCAGTGAATATGAGAGCGGAGCTATCTTTTTGATGAGGTGATTTCATTTCTTTTGGAGGTAAACCCAGAAGTGGGATTGCTGGATCGTATGTTAGTGCTATTTTAAAAAAATTTTTGAGGAACATTCATATTCTTCCCCATAGTGGCTGTACCAGTGTACATTACCACCAGTGGTGCACGGGCTTCCCTTTTCTCCATTTGTTATCTCTTATCTTTTTGATGATAGCCATTCTAACAGGCATGAGGTGATATCTCAGTGTGGTGTTTTTCCTCTTCCAACTTTTATTTAAATTCGAGTTATCTAACACATAATGTAATATTGGTTTCAGAAGCAGAATTTAGTGATTCATTACAGACATGTAACACCCAGGGCTCTTCATAACAAGTGTCCTCCTTAATACCCATCACTTCTCACTATGTTTTTAATTTTCATTTCACTGATGATTATTGATATTGAGCATCTTTTCATATACCTAGGCGTCATTTGCATGTCTTTAAAAAAAAAAAAAAACTGTGTGTTTAGGTCCTTTAACCATTTTTAGTTGGATTATTTCCGGGGGGAGGTTTGTTACTGAGTCTTATGAATTCCTTATGTATTTGGAGTAGTAACCCTTTTCACTATAGGTTCTCTTTCCATTTAGTTGAATGTTTCTTCGCTTAAGCAGTAATGTTTAGTTTGACGTCCATTTTTTTAAAAAGATTTCATTTATTTACATGGCAGACAGAGATCACAAGTAGGCACAGAGGCGGGCAGAGGGAGAGGGAGAAGCAGGCTCCCCGCTTGAGCAGAGAGCCCGATGCGGGGCTCGATTCCAGGACCCCGAGATCACGACCTGAGCCGAAGGCAGAGGCTTTAACCCACTGAGCCACCCAGGCGCCCCTTGTTT
>NW_026754599.1:0-1266 GCF_022355385.1 Mustela nigripes
ACTGTTAAAAATGCTTTCCCAGAATTTGAAAGGTTACAAATCAAGACATGTGATTATTAACTGTACAAACAACTAATACCAAATCTAAATTGCTGGATCCAAACTGTATCACTGTAATCACCATAATCTGTCCTTCTCAGGTTGCTCTGTCCTTTGGAAGTGCTTGGGAGAGTCTATGATCATCTTCTGAATAGGTGCCCACACTACTCCCTTGGACATTATGTTTCCAGGCCCTGTCCTGTGGCTCCCTAAGCCGGTGCTACTAGTGTTACACCCACTGTGTGCCCACGGCACTTCCACTCAAGTTCTTCCTTTCCTGTTCCTGCTACTGAACTAGCTTCCCCCATGTGGGAGCACATTCTCTAAAGAAAGATTTGTGGACTAAAGTCCGCAAAAAGGATGTGAGCACATGTACTGCTCAGAATCAGATTTTCTCCATTCTACATTTGCATCCTGGCCTCCTACCCGTCTTCACCATATCACCACCACCATCAGAGAGTTATTCAGGATGCATCAAACCATTCACATTTCCTCTCCTAAGAAGTACAACATCCAAGGACTAGAGCAGATATTCTCTACACACAGCTGAAAGCACCACAAACAGAGCCCACTCCCTGGGTACTGAATCACACAGACAACGGAGCATTTCTTCCTCCAACAGGCATTACCAATGCTCAAAGATGAGGGTTTCTTTCATCCCCTGTTTGCTCTTGTCTTCATCCTAGCCTAGTGACTAAAGCTACATCCCCACCTCACCCCCTAATTAAGCTATTTCTTTTCTTCCTAAAGATGCAAGGAAGATAAGAAATATGGCTCAAGTTCCTCATAAAAATACTAATGTTAAGCTTCATATATTTTCCCATTTTGACAAGTAGTGTAATCATTTTAAAGAAATACTTGGTAAGGGAACTGAAATCTACAGTAGCCACTATGCCCCGGAATGGATTCTGATTGCATTGTTAGCCATCTTTTCACCTAATTCCTGTTTAAAGCTCTGATGTTGCACAGACTGAGCTTCTTTAACATGTAGTATAGATTAAAAGCAAGAAAAATTCATTAGCAAAGCAGTAAACTTAAATATCTAAATGCTAAAGAGCTGGAAATTCAACCTAATTAAAATGGCTGAACACAGAGTCACAATTAAACAGTGAGAGAATTATGGAAAAGTAAATATTTACACACACATTGTACACTTATTAGGGTTTACAAAGAAATGCTTCTCATCTGCACAGCTTTCCTTTGTAATGATATTGTTATGAGGCAATA
>NW_026754600.1:0-420 GCF_022355385.1 Mustela nigripes
ATATATGAGTGGCCATTTGGATTACCCTTTCTGTAAAGTACATGCTCAAATCTTTTGATATCTTAACATTGTGTCATACTGACTTCTTTAATAGTAGATTTTTGAATGAACTTTTAGCTGTGTAGGTCTTCTCTATTTTATTTTGAACTTCTTTTCATTTCAAAATCTTTATATTTATTTCCATAATCTGCTTTTATTTTGCTTTGTCTAGTATCTATATATTTATATATTTATTTATTTATTAGCAAGCAAGAGAGAGCGAGCGAGCGAGAGTGCAGGGAGGGATAGAAAAAGAAGAGAAAAGAATGTAAGCAGGCTCCAGGCTCAGCACAGAGCCCAACTCTGGGCTCTATTTCACAGGCCTGACATCATGACCTGAGCAAAAATGAAAGAAATAAAATAAAATTAAGGTGTTAAAAA
>NW_026754600.1:520-1266 GCF_022355385.1 Mustela nigripes
ATCTTAAATTAGCTGTCATATCTTTAAAGTTCTAGAGTATCCATTGGTTCATTTATAAAATCTTTCTCAATATCATTTTTAGTTTCAGTTTTTTGTTCAATTTGCTTCCCCTCTCATTTGCTTGAGCAGAGTAATCAAGCCATTTTACAATCTTTATTGATCATTTTAATATCATACTTAATCCCATTTTGTCTCTCAAATCTTGTTAATGGTTTTTCTTTGCGTGCTTTGTTACATTTTGCTATGTTCAAGACATTATATTTGAAACTCTTATTGAGTAGGGATAATTAAGAGCTATAATAATGGTATGGTCCTCCTTGGCAGGATTTTCTCTTTTATCTGAGACTCTACAAGACAATCATGCTCCAAATTCAGTGACTGACTTTCTCAGTTTACACAGAAGGCAAGGTAGGCTCTAGTCTTATTTCTGCTTCTCCTTGTGCTTTGGGGATCTCAACTTAAATTTGGGTTGTACCAAAGTCCTCAAACTTGATTGCTGCTGGATTTTGAATTTTGTTTTTCTAGTATCAAGAGTCTATGAAAAACACAGCTCGGTGTGTTTTAGCAGTTTCAAATGCTCTCATAGCTAAAATGGCTTCAGGGCATATATCTCTAGGCTCTCATTGTATTTCGTATTTTGGCCCAGTAATCCCTCACTTATTTTTATAATCATTCTGATATTTTTAACTTTAAAAGCTGTTTTGTCTGGATTTTTAGTTGTCTTAAGTAGGAGTTTTTAGATCACC
>NW_026754601.1:0-1266 GCF_022355385.1 Mustela nigripes
ACCATTAGATGTCATATGGGCTTGACATGTCCCTATGCCCCAATTTTAACCAGATTTCTGGTTGTCCAGTCGCCCCTCCCAGGGCTCTACTCTGGAATCCCTCATTTGCTGGGACACTTGAGGTTGAAAAACAAAACAAAACAAATCAATAACAACAGAACAACGGACTTCTTCCATCCCACAGAATGATCCCAAACTCTTTGGACGGGGCCAAACCCCAGAGAGTAAGACTCATCCATTTCCCATGAAGTCACCCGGAAGTTTACGACCATGAGTTACACGATAACCAGAGATAAACTCTTGAGCAAGAGCCTCACACTCGCCCTATTTTCATATCCCGAAGAGTTCTCCTCATGGTCTTTAGATCAGTCCTGCCACACCTATGCCCCGAAACATAATCCGAGTTTGTGTTTTCAGACAACTGTCCAAACAACCGTGGCCTACACATCCTACAGGCTCAGGCCCCTGGAGCCAAACCTGACGACTGTGCTTGCAATCTCCAAGGGAATTTTGTGTGCCCATTCCAATGGCCACAACCCAACTAAGAGGATAAACCTCCAAAGTCGCTGAGGCCATCCCAATATTTGTGGCTTCCCAGGACAAACATTGTCAATATGGGCCCATCTGAGCACCTACCGGCACTCAGACCCGTAGACTGATGTCCCCAGAGATAAAAAGGAACGAACAGGCCCCTAGGCACCTATCGGATCCATTGCTCTGGTTTCCAGGCTTCTCTCCTTAGAGATCCTTGGAACTCTTAGAATCCTGCTCTTGCGTCGATCCTTATGGGATATCCTTGAGCCATCCAACAGGTCTCGACATTCCCACAGGAGTCCTTGTGCATGGACCACGTCACAACTCATATCATGGAAAGCTTCCAAGGTCACATGATGCCCCCAATCTTCATGAAGGCGGATCATGGAAAGAAACTCCAACCTGACCCAACGGCTGATCTTCGCCTTGACTTCAGATGCACGAGATCTTGATTAAGCTCTTCAGAGTGTACCTGCTGTGCCCTCACACCAAAACCTAAGCATAGCTAGTGTTCTCAGACTTCCGTCCTCACTCTCCTGGACCACACGCCCTCCATTTTGGGATTTCCGATGACACAGTGCTGCACTCTGCCTGCCCTCTAGAAGAAAAATGTTGCCCTATGGGTCTACCCAGAAACCTCAAATGAGGATAAACCTGCATGCCACTCAACTGTACACCAATTATATAGTCTAGCCTGTGCACTAATGCCCTGTCTGAACAACCTGAGGCCTG
>NW_026754602.1:0-1266 GCF_022355385.1 Mustela nigripes
TTGGCCTGTGGTTTTCTTTCTTTATAATGCCTTTATCTGACTTTGATTAGGGTCAGATACTAAAAATGACACTAAAATGACACTAAAAAATGGCACTAAAAAATGGAAAGATAGTCCATGTTCATGGATTGGAACAATCAATATTGTTAAAATGTCCATATTACCCAAAGTAATCTACAAACTAAGGCAACTCCCATCAAAATACCAACAACATTTTTCACAGAACTCGAATAATCCTAAAATTTGTCTGGAATACAAAAAACAGACAAATAAAAAAACAAAAAAGTAAACAAACAAAAAATCCAAATAGCCAAAGCAGTCTTGAATAAGATGAACAAGGCTAGAGGTATCACAGTCCCAGATTTCAAACTTTATTACAAAGCTGTAGTAATCAAAACAGTATGGTAATGGCCAAAAACAGACACATAAATCAATGTAATAGAATAGAAAGTCCATAAGCAAACCCATGCTTTTTATGGTGGGTCAATTAATCTATGACAAAGGAGGCAAGAATATATAATGGGAAAAAGACAGCCTTTTCAACAAATTGTGTTGTAAAATCTGGATAGCCCCATGCAAAAAAAAAAAAAAAAGAAAAGAAACTAAACCACTTTCTCACACCATACACGAAACTAAACTCAAAGTGGATTGAAGACATAACTGTCTCCATTTGATCCATAAATTCTTTTTTTTTTTTCAAGATTTGTATTTATTTGACAGACAGATCACAAGTAGTCGGAGAGGCAGGCAGAGAGAGAGAGGAGGAAGCAGGGTCCCTGCTGAGCAGAGAGCCCGATGCAGGGCTCCATCCCAGGACCCTGAGACCATGACCAGAGATGAAGGCAGAGGCCTTAACCCACTGAGCCACCCAGGTGCCGCTGGAACCATAAATTCTTAAAAGAAAACATAGGCATTAATTTCTTTTTACTTCAGCCATAGGAACTTTTTTTTTTTTTTTTTTTTTTTTTTTGCTATGTCTCCTCAGGCAAGGGAAACAAAAGCAAAATTAAACTGTTGGGACTACACCAAAATAAAAAGCTTCTGCACAGTGAAGGAAACCTCTAACAAAACAAAAATATAACCTATTGAATGGGAGAAGATATTTGCAAATGTTATATTTGATATGGAGCTAATATCCAAAATATATTTAAAAAAACAAACTTGTACAACTTGACACCAAAAAAGTAAATAATCCAATTAAAAAATGGTCAAAGGACCTGAATAGACATCTTTCCAAAGGGGACGTATAGATGGCTAGTAGACACA
>NW_026754603.1:0-1266 GCF_022355385.1 Mustela nigripes
ATATAATGGGTAAAGATAGTCTGTTCAATAAATGATATTTAAAACTGAATAGTCACATAAACCAGCATGAAACTGGAACCTTATATCACTCATAAATCTTAACTTGAAATAGATTAAAGACTTAAGTGTGATGCATGAAACTAAATTTCCTAAAGGAAAACATAGGAAAAATTCTCCTTGACATTGGTCTTGCCAATAGTTTTTTGGATACCAGATCAAAAACACAAGCAAAAAAAGCAAAAATAAATAAATGGCATTACATCAAACTAAAGTTTCTGCATTGCCAAAAAAAAAAAGAGAGAGAGAGAGAGAATGAAAACACAATCCACAGAATGGAAGAAAATACTTACAAATCTTATATCTGAAAAGAGGTTAATAACCAACAGATACAAATAGAAAAAATATATATAATTAAAAAAATAGCAAAAGGATCTCAATAGACTTTTTTTTTTCAAAAAAGTTATATAAATGACCAACAGGAGCATTAAAAAGTGCTCAACGTAAAAACTCAGGGCAAAGTCATTATGTTGTTGTTGTTGCTGTTTACCTCTGAAAAACACAGCAAGATATTACTAACTATTAGAATATATACTACCAAAAAATTAAAACTAACAAATTTTGGTAAATATTGGGGAAAATAGGGAACTTATGCACTGTTATAGGGATATAAATTTGTATGGAAAACAGTATGGAGACTATTCATATTATTAAAAGTAAAATTACCATATGATTCAGTAATCCCACTTCTGGGTATATATCTAAAGGAAACGAAGTCACTATTCGAAGACATATCAGCACTCTTATGTTCATTATAAAATTATTAACTCTAAGCAAGAGATGGAAATAACTTCAGTATCCATTAATGGATGAATGAATGAAATAAGTATGGTAAATATATACTATGGAATACTACTTAACCATGAAAAATTAAGAAATACTGCCATTTACAACAGCATGGATGGATCTTGAAGGTATTATACTAAGTGAAATATTTCAAAGATTTTATATATTTTTTTAATTTATGTATTATGATATCCCTTACATACAGAATCTGAAGGAAAAGCAAACTAATGGAAACTTAGAGTTGAGTTGACAAGAGGTGAACCTGGGGTGGAATAAGGTGGTCAAAGGGTACAAACTTGCAACTATAATATGAAAAAGTTCTGGGGATCTAATGTACAGCATGATGATCATAGTTAATAATATATATATATATACTTTTTTATTGTGCTTCCCTTTATTAAACTTTGCATATATCACATTCTT
>NW_026754604.1:0-1266 GCF_022355385.1 Mustela nigripes
CTGGGGATTTGACCCAATCCCAAGAGTTTGGGGTCATTCAGTGGGAAGGGAGGAGGCCTTTCTGTGTTTTTTTTTTTTTTCCCTCAGGTGTCCCACCAAATGAGGGATTCCAGAATAGAGCCCTGGGGAGGGGCGACTGGACAACCAGAAATCTGGTTAAAAATTGGGGCCTAGGGACATGTCAAGCGCATTATGACATCTAATGGTCCAGCCACTGAGAAGACGTACTAGAGGACAAGACACACGCTGAGGGTAACAATGCGTGTTTATGCCCTATCGCACTCAAGAATGGGCGGGGCCTCAGGGTAAAGGCTGGTTTCTCCTGAACTGAATGTTGGACAACATGCCAACCACAAGGTTTCTTGCCATGGGTAAGGAAGTGTTCTGCTTTCTGCATCACAGTGACCCGTGGTCAGTGATTGGAGATAAGGTCTAAATTCTCAAGCCTGAAAACTGAGGTAGGGAAGAGATGATGACCTAAGGCCATGGCGGGTCTGATATCCTCAGTGTGCGGTCAGCTGTCTGGGTGTTGGTCACGACGTCCGGGCTCAGGTTGTCAGACAGTGCATTAGTGCCCAGGTTAGACTATATATTTTCAGTGCATTCGAGTGCCGTGTAGGTTCTTATCTGAAGAACTCTTCAGGATATGAAGATTGAGCGAGTCTGAGGCGCGTGTTCAGGCTTTTGACTCTGGATTTTGTATCAGCGATGGCCGTGGAATGTTGGGGAGGCCTCATGGGCCATGGACGAATCTTGCTCTTGTGGACTTGGCCGATACCAATTGTTTTTCGTCAATATGTGGGATGGGAGGACTCCTTTCACGTTTGTTACCTCATGTGTCCCACCAAAGTGGAATTCCAAAGCAGAGCCTGGGGACGAGTGAAGGGACAACCCGAACTATGGTTAAAAATTGTGGCCTAGGGGCATGGCAAGCCCAATATGCTGTCTCTCCATCCAGCCACTGGGAGTCCTGACCTGAGGACTGGGCTCAGGCAGGGGTCACAATGTGTGTTTGTGACCAATGTGGCCCACAATCATGGGCGGGGATACATGGGCCACTCTAGTTTCAACTACACTGAACCTTGGACAACATGCCAACCACAAGGTTTCTTGCCATGTGGAAAGAGTTCTGATTTCTGCATCATTATCAAACCCGGGCCGTGATTGGAGATAAGGTCTAGGTTCTGAAGACTGAAAACCAAGGTTGAGAAAGATGACGACCTAAGGCCATGGCAGTTCTGTTGTGCTCAGTGTGCGGCCAGCTGT
>NW_026754605.1:0-1266 GCF_022355385.1 Mustela nigripes
AAGGGGTAGCAAGCTCCCCACTGAGCAGGGAGTCTGATGTGGGACTCTATGCCAGTGAAACGTGGTCCCTATGACATAATCAGAAGAGCAAGGAAAGCAACGTACACATAGAGGGGTCATCTAGGAGTCAGGGATGTTAAGTTCTTGAGGAACCTCTGTACTGTTTTCTAGAGTGGCTGCACCAGTTTGCATGGGCACCGAGAGTGTCAGAGGGTTCCCCTTTCACTGTACTCTTGCCACAATCTGTTGTTTCCTGAGTTGTTACCTGTAGGCATTCTGACTGATGTGAGGTGGTATCTCACCGTGGTGTGGTTTGTATTTCCCTGGTATGGCACTCTTACTTTCAACACTCCGTAAAACTGGTGGTGCAAGTACTTTCTATTCAGTGAGGATGTCCTTGTATGCAGGCAGTAGAGAAAGAGTATTGAATATGCAACCCTCACGGAGTCCTCATTCCCTCACTAGGAGTCCTTTGAAGTGAACTTCCCCGGATGAGAGATGACAGAGGAGACTTTGACTTTCAAACAGCTGGTCACTGTTGAATAGACTTACTGGCATTTGTATGACACAACTCTGGGAGTGGAGTAGGTGGGAAAAATAGGATGTAAATAACATCTGTTTCACTGGGCGGAAACAGTAATATAGCAGGTCAGGTTGTTACAGAAGGAAAGGGAAAATACAATAATGTCAAAAGTTTGAGGTCGAGAGATCCCTTCACACTGACAAACTGAAGGGGAGAAGTTTGGCAAGCTCATAGGGAACCAAACATGTCCACGGACTTTCGGTGTAATGCTCAGCCCTACGTATACGACCTTCCTAAACAGCAGACAGGCCTATAGGCGCACAGGTGCACATGCAGAAAAGAAAAGAAATACCACAGAGAGCTAAACACAGAAACATGTCCTCCCGGTAGGGTACGTAGAGCCTAAAGGTGATGGAGACTCTGTATAACTGTGATGATGAGAACCAAGCACATTTCCATGAGCATGTGTCCCGATCCTCCAAATCACCATGATAGGGAGAACTTAGAGCATCCAATGTCAATAACCCACAAGTTCATAGTGGTTGTCCGAACCAAAAACTTTAATGACATAGACGGGGGACAGAATGTTCTTTTCCACAGTGCAGTGCCATCCAATACACATTGTATAGATATCCAAACATCAGAATTCTTCCAATGTACAAACACAGATAGGGTTAGGAGATACCACAGGGAGCAGTAAAAGATGGCAACATGTAAGAGAAAGTGGTTAAGAGGAGAGGCTC
>NW_026754606.1:0-1266 GCF_022355385.1 Mustela nigripes
CCCTGGATTCCAATACCAGCATTGGGGTTTTCCTGAGGCACCCATCAGAACAAACCTCGTCTCCACAAGGAAACTTGTGCATGGGAGCTATGTCAAAAGCTGAGGAGAATACTTCAGGGTCCCTGAGCCACAGCCCCATTCCAAGGCCCTCATGGACACAAACACACATTAGACCCATCCTTAGGAAAGCCCATTTCAACTCAGCCACCCCGGTTGCTCCGGCAGAGCCATCAGATTTAAACTGCCTTGTCGCTAGGAGACAAATGGAATGTGAGGCGGGCTTCCCAGGCATCCATCCTCGAACGTTGGTCTGGACTCATCCATATGGGATGTCCTGAAGCTGTCCAACAGGTCTCAATTGTAGCGCAGAAGGAATCCTAGGAGGGGGCATCCCACCACGCCAATGTGGGAAAACCTCCACGGCCTCGAGATTCGGCTTCCTTCATGAAGGGGCCGTCATGATCAGAAAATCCAAGCTGAGCAAACGTCTGATCCTCGCTCTGACTTCAGAGGCATGAGATATTGCTTCAGATCTTCAGGAGGTACATGCCGTGCCCTCGCCCTGAATCCCAAGTCTAGCCTGTGTTCTCAGACGTCAGTCCTCACACTCCTGGCCCCGAAGCCCACAAGTTTGGCAATTCCGGACCATCATTGCAGCACTCTGCCTGCCCTCGAGAAACAAAATATTGTCCAATGCGCTGCCCAAGCACATTAAATGAGAATAAACCTACACGGCACTCGAATGTACCCAAATTATATAGTCTAACCTGGGCAGTAATGCACTGTCTGACACACCCAGAGCCACGAACTCCTTTGCAATACCCAGACAGCTGACTGCACCCTGAGCCCATAAGATCGGCCGTGGCCTAGGTCATCATCTCTTCCCTACCTCAGTTTTCAGGCTTCAGATCCTAGACCTTATCTCCAATCACTGCCCACGGCTCACTGCGATGCAGAAATCAGAACTCTTCCTTACCCATGGCAAGAAACCTTATGGTTGGCATGTTGTCCAACGTACAGTGTAGGGGAAAACAGCATTCACCCTGAGGCCCCGCCCATTCTTGAGTGCGACGAGGGCATGAACACGCATTGTGACCCTCAGCGTGAGTCCTGTCCTCTAGTACGTCCTCTCAGGGGCTAGACCATTAGATGCCATAATGGCTTGACATGTCCCTAGGCCCCAAATGTAAACCAGATTTCTGGTTGTCCAATCGCCCCTCACCAGGGCTCTACTCTGGAATCCCTCATTTGGTGGAGTTTGAAAAA
>NW_026754607.1:0-1266 GCF_022355385.1 Mustela nigripes
GGGAAGCAGGCTCCCTGCTGAGCAGAGAGCCCGATGCGGGACTTGATCTCAGGACCCTGCAATGGTGACCTGAGCTGAAGGCAGAGGCTTAACCAACCGAGCCACCCAGGCGCCCCTAGTTTGGTTCTTTTAAGCAAAACTAATATCCACCTGTTTTTGAGGACTGTTTCTAAGGTTGTAGATAATAAAGGAGAGCAACATACTCTAGTTTTCTCTCCGTCTCTACTTCTAGTACACCGTGCATGCCTGGAAGCTGGTAAAAAACACCAAAATGTGTACATCCGTCCCTTTAAACAGGAGCTGTGAGAGTGTGCAGAGAGGGAGCTAAAGCCAGAGAGGTCCGCCCACACTGTTCTCTTCTCCCCTCCATTGTAGAAGATGAACTGTTCCTGAGCAAGATCGTACTGGCTGCAGGGAATGGCCAAAAAGAATGTTATTAATGGTTCAGGGACACAAATTATGGCAAATACAGAAACAGTGTTTGGGAACATAAAATACTCTGAGTTTAAAACGCTAAGCCAGAAGAATAGCACATATTTTTTAAAAAAAATTTCCTACGCACCCAGTTTTTCTGGCCATCTTCCTTTATTCCTGTTCTGAGAGGGGAACCTGAAGTGAAAATAGAAACCATTACTCCTTTTATCAGGGCACCTAGAATGATCAGGAAGAGTGCAGGAAGTCATGTCTGGTAGCCAAGCGCTTCTTCCAAAAGCACGAACAGAAGAAACAGAAGACGTGAACAGTAAGAGAGGGAACACAGGGTGGTGTGGGTTTGCACGGTTTGAAGTCCAGGGCTTCGGTCCAGTTCTGTGGCCGTTGTCCTGAAACAAGGGACGTGAACTGCGTGGCCTCCTGTAAGTGCATGGTACCTACTTGCTCCTGTCGTTGCCACCTTTGGAGCTACTCGGTGGCACTCTCAGGACATTCTTTTCCTTGTGCTTATTCCAGTCAGGGATGGATTTGTTTAGCTCTAGTCTGTATTTTTGGGAGCCGTTTATATGACAAAGAAAACAACAACGTTTCTAGCATTCAGTGTTTCCTGTGTGCCAAGCATTGGGTGTGGAGCGTGAGGGTAGATAAATATTACTGTCATCCCAGTCTTCTTCTTTTTTCTTTAAATTCAGTTAATTTCTATGTTATATACATAATGTATTATTAGTTTCAGACGTGAAGGTCCGTGACTCATCAGCCTTGTGTAACCCCCGGAGCTCATTCCATCATGTGCCCTCCTTAATGCCCATCACCCAGCGACAACCCCCCCCCCCA
>NW_026754608.1:0-1266 GCF_022355385.1 Mustela nigripes
TTAAGTAACTTGGTGCATAATCCCTTTTCTATTAAACCATAGTGCAAGGACCAATGCCGCGTTTCCGAGAGAACCCCAAGCTATTTTTCTAGAATGGCCGTATGCCTATATATCAGGAGTCCTGTTTTCACCCCCTTTGTGGAGCACCTACCCTGGAGGTCATGTAATAACCAATGACCAAAAAACAATCAAAAAACACAAACATCTAGGTCGAAGTGCCATCCCTGCCTGGAGATGAGTAGACTGCTCAACAGATCCTGGGCAGGCATCTCAGCCCAGGCCTGTGCTGGGGAAGCTGGTTGCTGGCTTTGGGCACAATCAGGAAGCCAGCAAACTGACCAGAGAGTGCAGCCAGGATTAACAGGACTGATGACCTTTTCGCAGCCAGGCCTTGGGCAGACACCCGCTCAGGGAGCCAGGCTAGGAGTCTGCCCAGCGCAGGTGCTGGCCACGCTTGCAGCCCCCCAGGGCTTAGGTCCCTAGACCCAGCCCGGGCCTGGCCTCAGGAGGGAGGGGGGTGGGGGAGGCGCAGAGAAGGGGCTTTGCTAATTGCCAAAGCGGGTAGTGAGCTCACGGAGGATGTGGCAGAGAGTCTGGGAGGAGGTGGAGCAGCTGGTGGAGGAAAGGCGCGCAGCGCCATGGTGCTGTGCTGAGGCCCAGTCGGGACTGCAGGACCCACTGGACTGGCTGTCCATGCGCTCCTGCGTGAGGCCCTGCAGTCCCGCTCCTGATGCCTGCTGCCCCTTCCCGCCCCAAGGCTTCTCAGGACCACACTCTGCACACAGGTAAAGTTACACCGCGCCCTGCCCTCACCAGGAGCAGAAAGCAGGGGATGCGACCTGGAGGCGGGGAGGGGGTTTGTCGAGGCCCAACCTCCCAGGAACCCCAGGGCACCTGGACCACCCAGAACGCTGGGCCGAATCCGGGTCCGCATGGGGTCAGGCTGGGGACAGCGCCTTGGGAGGTGCCCCCCACAGGCTGGCGCACTAGCTCCCAACATTGGGCACGCCCACGCGCGCTTGCTGAGGACTCCCTTCCCTCCCCCGCCGTGGCCCCGCCGCTTCTTTTCTAGACTTGGGATCCCAGGTGGAAACTAGTCCCTCAGACCTCCCTGGCAGCAAGGAGGGCAGGGAGGGATTCTTAATTTTCTGCCCTGGCTCTTCCTCTCTCCCCATTCACAAGCCTTCTGGCTTCCCTTTCCTCTCCTCATTGTCAGTTTTATTAAATGGTTTTCTTCTGCATGTTGACCCGAAGAGCTATTTCATG
>NW_026754609.1:0-1266 GCF_022355385.1 Mustela nigripes
TATAAAATTTCTCCTGTTAGGCTGTGATGGTTGTCATCAGCAGTAACTCCTCTGAAGGCTTTGTCAAAAGAGTTGAAAAAATTGGAAAGGTGTGAATGAAGCTGTTTGCTGAATATAAAGAAAAGAGCATTGAAGTACAATTCACACTCTTACTTCTCCTTCTATGCTTTCAGATGTTTGACATTTGAAAATTATGCTTCCAGAAGAGATGCCCTATATAATTCTTACTTTAAGGAACAAGTTGCTTTTATAATTTTTTATTATTCTACCATTCAAGTATTTCCATTTAAATTAAATTCAATATCATTTAAAAATTAATCAAAAGTGCAGCTAGTATTCAATTCCTGTGCTAATAATTATAGAAAGCTTTGTGTTATTGAACCTACAGGGTTTTTCTGTAGTTTTAACTCCTTCTTTTGTGATTTTCCCATTAGTCACATAAGTGACTGCAACATAACAGACATTGAGGATAAAGAAGGACTGAGTAGAACAATCCTTGGCCTCATGAAGTTGAGAATCTAGCAAGGGAGTCAAACAATTCAATCATTCAGAGACAATTGATTGAGTGCCTGGCCTAAGATGAGCACAACAAAACCCCAGCCCAGAGGAATCATTTTAATGGGAGAGATAGATAATAAGTAAGCCAACTTAAAAAAAAATTGTACTGGTTTTTCTTCAATAGTGATGCATATTTGAACTAAATAAGCACATTTTTAAAAGAGCAGTGATTGAGAAGAGGTTTTTTAACTGAGTGGTCCAAAAAGGCCTCCCTGAAAAAGTCTGTTTTGAACAGATTTCTGAAAAATATCAGCTATGAAGCTGTGTAAAGATCTCAGGGGTGGGTGATTTTTCCAGTCAAAAAACTGTAAAGGCTCCAAAGTCACAATACAGCTGTAAGTTTCTCTAATAAAGTAACTCCTGACAACAAATGAGAAGAAATAACTAACCAAGGTTTGAAAGAAAAGGGACAGACTTTCTATGGAATTAATATTTAATTAAATCTCTAAAGGACAAAAATACACTAGAGCAAAATCCTGGTGACGCTGATATACCTAATGAAAGATCATAAACAAGGTGTGGTTAGCAAAGAGTGTGTGGGAATGTTGGTAAGAACAGTGGGGAAGAGTCATCCCTGAACATGTTCTTAAATGAAGCAATTCTTGTGTTGTTTTAAAGGGTAAGTTGGAGTTTGCCTAAGTGATTAGAGAAGGATGCCTCAGCTTATGGAAGTTCAAAGCCATAAAGATGTGATAAACTACTGCAGAT
>NW_026754610.1:0-1266 GCF_022355385.1 Mustela nigripes
CTAAGATGATCACTCTAAAATGTGCATCTCATTGTGTCCTTCCCCTACAGGAACTTACTCAATAGCTCCTAAGGACGTGTGAATTTCCTTGGTGTGGTATTTTTACAAGACCCTTTGCTTGCAAGTGGCAGCAATCCAAAGAAAACTGGAGGAACCAAAAGGGAAAAGCAAGCAAACAAACAAAAAACAAAGGAATGTCCAGGTTCCTGTAGGGGTGGATACCACAGAATTTCATAAAAATCCAAAAGAAGATGGGGCACCTGGGTGGCTCAGTGGGTTAAGCCTCTGCCTTCAGCTCACGTCATGATCCCAGGATCCTGGGATCGAGTCCCACATCAGGCTCCCTGCAGCGCAGAGAACCTGCTTCCTCCTCTCTCTTTGCCTGCCTCTCTGCCTACTTGTGATCTCTGTCAGATAAATAAAGAAAAAATTTTTTTAAAAAATCAAAAGAAGAGCTGCAGAACTAAAATTTAAGAATCAAGAACTAGGGACTGGAAACCGGCAAAACACTTTTCTCTTTGTCCATGTCTCATGTTTACTCGTCTCCATATGGCTGCTTTCTTCTCTGGTCAGACTCTTCAAGTGTCCAGGAAGATGGCCATTGCCAGCTCCTGAATCCCATCCAGCAAGGTCAGTCACTTGCCTAAAGAGAGAACCTTGTCTTCCTGTCATTTACATATCAATCCCAGGGAGACTCTGATTGGTCCTATTGGTGTCAGGTGGACCAATCACTATATGGGTTTATATGTGTGCCCATCCTCCCCCAGACTGCATAAAGCACAGGTGAAATTTTTTAAAATTAACATATAATGTATTATTTGCCCCAAGGGTGCAGGTCTGTGATTCATCTGTGTTACACATTTCACAGAACTCACCATATCACATACCCTCCCCAATGTTCATAACCCAGCCACCCTCTCCATACCCCCTCCATCCCTGCAAACCTCAGTTTGTTTTGTGAGATTAAGTCTGTTATGGTTTGTCTCTCTCCCCATCCCATCTTGTTTCATTTTTTCCCTCCCTACCTCCTATGACCCCCTACCCTGCCTTTCAAATTTACTCATATCAGAGAGATCATATGATAATTGCCTTTCTCTGATTGACTTACTTCACTTAGCATAATACCCTCTAGTTCCATCCAAGTCATTGCAAATGGCAAGATTTCATTTTTTTTTTTTCTAATTTTATTTTTTATTTTTTTATAAACATATATTTTTATCCCCAGGGGTACAGGTCTGTGAATCACCAGGTTTACACACTTCACAC
>NW_026754611.1:0-1266 GCF_022355385.1 Mustela nigripes
CCACAACGCTACTAATAGGATAAATCTCCAAAGTGTCTGAGGCCATCCCAATAGTGGTGGCTTCACAGGACAAACAGGAGCAATCTGAGCCCATCTGAGAACCTACCTGCACTCAGACTTGTAGACTGATATCCCCAGAGGTAAAAAGGAACGAACAGGCCCCTAGGCCCTAATCGGATCCATTGCTTTGGTTTCCAGGCATCTCTCCTCAGAAGCCTGGATTTCCGTACCAGCATATGGCTGTTTCTTGACTCACCCACCAGAACAAATCTCATCTACACATGGGAAACTTGCACGTGGGAGTAATGTCAAAGCCTCTGTTTAGGAGAACCCTTCATGGCCCCAGAGCCACCGCGTCATTCCACGGTATCCATAGACACAAAAACACATTAGGACCCATCCGCAGGAGAGTCCATTTCAACTCAGCGTATTCGGTTGCTCCGCGAGATCCAGCAGATCTAACTTGTCTTGTTGCTAGGAGACAATTGGAATGCGAGGTGGGCTACCCAGCCATCCATCCTTAGACCCCTGCGCGGAATCGGTAGCCTGGAGCCAACCAAGAGGTCTCAATTGTCCTGCAGAAGAATCTTTGCAGTTGGGAGCTTCTCACAACTCCCATTGTGGGAAAACCCCCATGGCCTCGTGATCCACGCCCCCCTTCAAGAAGGGGCCCTCAGGACAGAATGTCCAAACTGAGCGAACGTCTGATCCTCACCATGACTTCAGATGCACGAGATCTCGGTTCAGGTCACACCCAGAAACCTAGGCCTAGCTTGGGTTCTCAGACTTCCGTCCTCAGTCTACTGGCCGACAAGCCCTCCAGTTTGGCAATCCAGAACTGCAAAGCAGCACTCTGCCTGCCCTCCAGAAGAAAAACATTGCCGTCTGGGGCTACCCAGAAACCCCAGATGAGATTCAAACTGCACGCCATTCGGCTGTACCCCAAATATATAGGCTGACCAGGGCACTAATGCCCTTTCTGAGACAGCCTGAGTCTGGACCTCCTGGCCCCACCCAGAAAGCTGGCCGCACACTATGCTCATATGACCTGCCATGGTCTTAGGTCGCCATCTCTTCTCAATCTCGGGTTTCGGGCTTCAGAACCTAGACATTATCGCCAATCATGCCCGGGTTTGAAAATGATGCAGAAATCAGAACTCTTTGCCCATGGCAAGAAACCTTGTGGTTGGCATGTTGTCCAAGGTTCAGTGTACTTGAGACCAATGTGGCCCGCAAGCATGGGCGGGGCCTCATGGGCCACATTGG
>NW_026754612.1:0-1266 GCF_022355385.1 Mustela nigripes
TCACTTCTCATGAGACTGAGATTACTTTATAAACACATTAAAAAGTTGGCTTAGGTAACCTGAATGGCTCAGTCAGTTAAGCATCTGACTCTGGTTTTGGCTCAGGTGGTGATCTCAGGGCTGTGAGAAAGCCCCAAGGTGGGCACTTCACCCAGCATGTCTGCCTGTACCTCTCCCTTTGCCTCTGCCCCTCCCCCTTGCTCTCAGAAACATGCACGCACACACACCATCTCTTTCCCTCTCAAATAAATATATAAAATCTTTTTAAAATTTTTTAAATGTTAGTTTAGATTTCTTTAAATATTTTTAATTGCATCTATATCTATTTGGATAATTAATTGTCCAATTTACAGACATATTTAAAATCCTTCATATATTTAACTCTTCTATACATAATAAATTAAACTTATAGACATGATGGACATCAAGTTCTCTTAAATATTCCAATATTATGCATAATCTTTTGACCTTTGCCTTTAAAACCACAAGACTAAAATGATTATGCAGGCTACACATTTTGAATTAGAATCCTTATCTAATGTTATTTTTAATGAGTGATGGTTGACATGAAAACTAATAACCAATAACCTTCCAGATTCATGGTAAGAATGTGCTTTGAAGATAGGTCAGGCCATGTGATTTGTTTTGGCCAATAAAATAAGAGCAGAAGCAACATGTGTTGCTTTGATGCCAGAAAACTTCAAGAGGCAGTGCTATATTGTCTTCCCCCAGAAACATTGATCGGCATTGCTCCAGATCGTGGTGACTCTGTCAGTGTCAGTCCCTGGTATTTTCCTGTCCTTCCTTTTGTAACAACACAGGTGGAAACTGAGGGCATCATGCCAAGTGAAATTAGTCAGAAAAGAAAAATATCATGTCTTCTCTCTTATATTTGGAATCTGAAAAAGGCTTTCTACTTAGAGAGTAGAATGGTGGTTGCAAAGAGTTAGGTGCTGAGGAATATGGAGAGATGTTGGTCAAAGGGTACAAACTTTCAGGTAAAAGATGAATAGGTTCTGAGGATATAGCCACCGAGGCATCCCTAGAATGATTAGTTTTAAAGACTGATAATACCAAGTGAAAATGTGGATCTACAGGAAATCTCAAACATTATTGATGGGAATATAAAATAATGTCATTGCTTTTGAAAAAAAAATTATACTTTAAGTTACATGTAACACCTACACATGGCCAAGTATTTCCAAAAAAAAAATAAAAAATAAAACTATATTTCCACCCAACATCTTCTATTTGAATTTTTAAAGA
>NW_026754613.1:0-1266 GCF_022355385.1 Mustela nigripes
AATCCAGAACTACAATGCAGCACTCTGCCTGTTCTCCAGAAGAAAAATATTGCCCTCTGCTCCTACCCAGAATCCCCAAATGAGGATGAACCTGCACGCCATTCGGCTGTAACCCACATATATAGACTGACCTGGGCACTAATGCCCTTTCTGACACAGCCTGAGCCTGGACCTCCTGGCCCCACCCAGACAGCTGGCCACACACTGAGCACAACGGACCCGCCTTGGCCTTAGTTCGTCATCTCTTCTCAACCTCGGTTTTCAGGCTTCAGAACCTAGACCTTATCTCCAATCAAGGCCCGGGTTTGAAAATGATGCAGAATTCACAACTCTTTCCCCATGGCAAGAAACCATGTGGTTGGCATGTTTTCCAAAGTTCAGTGTACTTGAAACCAGTGTGGCCCATGAGGCCCCGCCCATTCTTGCAGGCCACATTGGTCACAGAAACACATTGTGTCCCTCAGCCTGAGACCAGTCCTCATGTAAGGCCTCTCAGTGGCTGGATGGAGAGAGAGCATATTGGGCTTGCCATGCCCCTAGGGCCCAATTTTTAACTATAGTTCGGGTTGTCCCTTCACTCTTCCCCAGGACACTGCTTTGGAATTCCTGTTTTGGTCGGACACCTGAGGTAACAAACCTGAAAGGAGTCCTCCCATCCCACAGATTGACGAAAAACAATTGGGATCGGGCCAAATCCAGAGAGAGCAAGATTCTCCCATGGCCCATGAGGCCTCCCCAACATTCCACAGCCATCGCTGATACAAAATCCAGAGTCCAAAGCCTGAGCACGCGCAACAGACTCGCTCATTCTTCATATCCTGAAGAGTTCTTCAGATGAGATCCTACACGGCACTTGAATGCACCCAAAATATATAGTCTAACCTGGGCACTAATGCACTGTCTGACAACCTGAGCCCGGACCTCGTGACCAACATCCAGACAGCTGACCACACACTGAGCACATCAGACCCGCCATGGCCTTAGGTCATCATCACTTCCCTACCTCTGTTTTCAGGCTTCAGAACCTAGACCTTATCTCCAATCACTGCCCAGGGGTGACTGTGATGCAGAAATCAGAACTCCTCCTTACCTATGGAAAGAAACATTGTGGTTGGCATGTTGTCCAACGTTCAGTGTAGGAGAAACCAGCATTCACGCTGAGGCCCCGCCCATTCTTGAATGCGACGAGGGCATAAACACGCATTGTGACCCTCTGCGTGAGTCCTGTCCTCTAGTATGTCCTCTCAGTGGCTGGACCATTAGATG
>NW_026754614.1:0-360 GCF_022355385.1 Mustela nigripes
GGCTTCAGAACCTAGACCTTATCTCCAATCACGGCCCGGGTTTGAAAATGATGCAGAAATCAGAACTCTTTCCACATGGCAAGAAACCTTGTGGATGGCATGTTGTCGAAGGTTCAGTGAACTTTAAACCAGTGTGAATATGAGCCCCCGCCCATGCTTGCAGGCAATTTTGGTCACAAACACACATTGTGACCCTCAGCCTGAGCCCAGTCCTCAGGTAAGGCCTCTCAGTGGCTGATGGAGAGACAGCATATTGGGCTTGCCATGACCCTAGCCCCCAATTTTTTACCGGAGTTCGGGTTATCCCTTCACTCTTCCCCAGGGCTCTGCTTTGGAATTCCTCTTTTGGTGGGAAACCTG
>NW_026754614.1:460-1266 GCF_022355385.1 Mustela nigripes
AAATGATGCAGAAATCAAAACTCTTTCCCCATGGCAAGAAACCTTGTAGTTGGCATGTTGTTCAAGAATCTGTTTAGTTGAAACCAGTGTGGCCCATGAGGCCCCACCCATGCTTACGGGCCACATTGGTCACAAAGCACATTGTGACCCTCAGCCTGATCCCAGTGCACAGGTAAGGCCTCTCAGTGGCTGGATGGAGAGACAGCATATTGGGCTTGCCATGACCCTAGGCCCCAATTTTTTACTGGAGTTCGGGTTATCCCTTCACTCTTCCCCAGGGCTCTGCTTTGGAATTCCTCTTTTGGTGGGAAACCTGAGGTAACAAACCTGAAAGGAGTCCTCCCATCCCACTGGTTGACAGAAAACAATTGGGATCGGGCCAAATCCACAGAGAGAAAGAATCGTCCATGGCCCATGAGGCCTCCCCAACATTCCACGGCGATCGCTGATACAAAATCCAGAGACAAAAGCCTGAGCACGCGCCTCAGAATCTCTCATTCTTGATATCCTGAAGAGTTCTTCTGATCAGAATCTACACGGCACTCGTATGCACCCAAAATCTATAGTCAAACCTGGGCACTAATACACTGTCTGACAACCTGAGCCCGGACCTCGTGACCAACACCCAGACAGCTGACGGCACACTGAGCACATCAGACCCGCCATGGCCTTAGGTCATCATCTCTCCCCTACCTCAGTTTTCAGGCTTCAGAACCTAACCTTATCTCCAATCACTGCCCAGGGGTGACTGTGATGCAGAAATCAGAACTCTTCCTTACCCATGGCAAGGTTTCTTGCCATGGGTA
>NW_026754615.1:0-1265 GCF_022355385.1 Mustela nigripes
GTTGAATCCTTTTGGCTAGTATTTTGGTGAGAATTTTCACATCTGTGTTCATCAAGGATATTGGTCTATAGCTCTTTTTTTTGATGGGATCCTTGACTGGTTTTGGGATCAAGGTGATGCTGGCCTCATAAAATGAGTTTGGAAGTTGTCCTTCCATTGCTATTTTTTGGAACAGTTCAGGAAAATAGGAATTAGTTCTTCTTTAAATGTTTGGTAGAATTCCCCTAGGAAGCCCTCTGGCCCTGGGCTTTTGTTTGTTTGGAGATTTTTAATGACTGTTTCAATCTCCTTACTGGTTATGGGTCTCTTCAGGCTTTCTATTTCTTCCTGGTTCAGTTGTGGTAGTTTATATGTTTCTAGGAATGCATCCATTTCTTCCAGATTGTCAAATTTGTTGGCGTAGAGTTGCTCATAGTATGTTCTTATAATATTTTGTATTTCTTTGGTGTTAGATGTGATCTCTCCTCTTCCATTCATGCTTTTATTTATTTGTGTCCTCTCTGTTTTCTTTTTGATAAGTCGGGCCAGGGGTTTATCAATTTTATTAATTCTTTCAAAGAATCAGCTCCTAGTTTTGTTGATTTTTTCTATTGTTTTTTTGGTTTCTATTTCATTGATTTCTGCTCTGATATTTATGATTTCTCTTCTCCTGCTGGGCTTGGGTTTCTTTCTTTTTCTTTCTCCAGCTCCTTTAGGCGTAGGGTTAGGTTGTGTACGTGAGACCTTTCTTGTTTCTTAAGAAAGGCTTGTACCACTATATACTCAGGACTGCCTTTGTTGTGTCCCACAGATTTTGAACCGTTGTATTTTCATTATCATTTGTTTCCATGATTTTTTTCAATTCTTCTTTAATTTCCCGGTTGACCCATTCATTCTTTAGAAGGATACTGTTTAGTCTCCATGTATTTGGGTTCTTTCCAAACTTCCTTTTGTGGTTGAGTTCTAGCTTTAGAGCATTGTGGTTTCAGTGCTATTCTTATAAGCTTTCTACTAGTTCTTTCCCATTTGAAGCATGGATATTAAAAAAATTTTTTGCAAACAGTGGATCATGGCCAGTTTCAAAAGCTGCTCTGACTCAGGTTTTGCTTGAGCTGATAGAAGTTTAAAAATGAGCACCAGTCCAAGGCCACACAGTTAGTTGGGGCCCAAACCGAGGCTGGACTCTGGCCCCCAGACACACAATTCCGTGTTTTTTTTCCCCCATTGTTCCACACCCTCACAGTTTATTGGATTGACATAATGGTCCATACTGTGTCTTTGCAAGA
>NW_026754616.1:0-1265 GCF_022355385.1 Mustela nigripes
TAAGGCTGAGGGTCACAATGTGTGTTTGTGACCAATGTGGCCCGCAAGCATGGGCGGAGCCTCATGGGCCACACTGGTTTCAATTACACTGAACCTTGGACAACATGCCAACCACAAGGTTTCTTGCCTTGGGGAAATAGTTCTGATTCCTGCATCATTTTCAAACCCGGGCGGTGATTGGAGATAAGGTCTAGGTTCTGAAGCCTGAAACCGATGTTGAGAAGAGATGACGACCTAAGGCCATGATGGGTCCGATATGCTCAGTGTGTGGCCAGCTGTCTGGGTTGGGCCTGGAGTTCCAGGCTCAGGCTGTTTCAGAAAGGGCACTATTGCCCAGGTCAGCCTATATATTTGGGGTACAGCCAAATAGCATGCAGGTTGATCCTCATTTGGGATTTCTGGGTAGCCCCAGATGGCAATGTTTTTCTTCTGGAGGGCAGGCAAAATGCTGCATTGTAGTTTTGGATTGCCAAACTGGAGGGCTTGTGGGCCAGTAGTCTGAGGACAGAAGTCTGAGAACCCAAGCTAGGCCTAAGTTTCTGGGTGAGGATATGGCAGGCACAATCTACAGACCTGAATCGAGATCTCGTGCATCTGAAGTGAGGGCGAGGATCAGACGATGCTCAGGTTGGACATTCTGTCCCTGATGGCCCCTTCTTGAAGGGGGGGGTGGATCACGGGTCCTTGGTGGTTTTCCCACGAAGGGATTTGTGAGAAGCTCCCAACTGCAAATATTCTTCTGTAGGACATTTGAGACCTGTAGGTTGGCTCCAGGACAACGATTCCGAGCCGGGTTCTAAGGATGGATGGCTGGGTAGCCTACCTCGCATTCCAATTGTCTCCAAAAAACAAGACAGGTTAGATCTGCTGGATCTGGGGGAGAACCGTGGAGGCTGAGTTGAAATGGACTCTCCCGTGGATGTGTCCTAATATGATTTTGTGTCTATGGAGACCTTGAAATGAAGCCTGGGGCCCTGAAGGGCTCTCCTAAAGAGAGGCATTCACACAGCTCCATCGTGCAAGTTTCCCATGTGTAGATGAGATTTGTTCCGATGGGTGATTGGAGATATGGTCAAGGTTCTGAAGCATGAAAACTGAGGTAGGGAAGAGATGATGACCTAAGGCCATGGCGGATCTGAAGTGCTCAGTGTGCGGTCAGCTGTCTGGGTGTTGGTCACGAGGTCCGGGCTCAGGTTGTCAGACAGTGCATTAGTGCCCAGGTTAGACTAAATATTTTGGGTGCCTTCGAGTGCCGTGTAGGTTCT
>NW_026754617.1:0-1265 GCF_022355385.1 Mustela nigripes
TGTGCTTGCCCTCGCCAAAGGAATTGTGTGTACGCATTCCAATGGCCTCAACCCAACTAAGAGGATAAACCTCCAAAGTCCCTGAGGCCATCCCAATATTTGTGGCTTCCCAACAAACAGGGGCAATCTGAGCCCATCTGAGCATCTACCTGCACTCAGACCCATAGACTGATATCCCCAGAGGAAATAAGGAACGAACAGTCCCCTAGGCACCTATCGGACCCATTGCTTTGGTTTACAGGCATGTCTCCTCAAAACCCTGGATTCCAATACCAGCATTGGGGTTTTCCTGAGGCGCCCATCAGAACCAAACTAGTCTCCACAAGGAAACTTGTGCATGGGAGATATGTCAAAAGCTGAGGAGAATACTTCAGGGTCCCGATGCCACCGCAACATTCCAAGGCCCTCATGGACACAAACACACATTAGACCCATCCTCAGGAAAGTCCATTTCAACTCAGCCAACCCGGTTGCTCCCGCAGAGCCATCAGATCTAAACTGTCTTGTCCCTAGGAGAATTTTGGAATGCGAGGCGGGCTTCCCACGCATCCATCCTCGAACGTTGGTCTGGACTCATCCATATGGGATGTCCTGGCACTGTCCAACAGGTCTCAATTGTCCCGCAGAAGGAATCCTTGGAGGGGGCATCCAACCACTCCCAACGTGGGAAAACCTCCACGCTCTCAAGAATCCGCTCCCTTCATGAAGGGGCCGTCATGAACAGAAAATCCAAGCTGAGCCAACGTCTGATCCTCGCTCTGACTTCAGATGCATGAGATATTGCTTCATATCTTCAGGAGGTACATGCTGTGCCCTCGCCCTGAAACCCAAGTCTAGCTTGTGTTCTCAGACTTCCATCCTCACACTCCTGGCCCCGAAGACTACAAGAGTGGCAATTCCGGAGCATCATTGCAGCACTCTGCCTGCCCTCTAGAAAAAATATATTGCCTAATGAGCTGCCCAGGCACAGTAAATGAGAATAAACCTACACGGCACTCGAATGTACCCAAATTATAAAGTCTAACCTGGGCACTAATGCACTGTCTGACACAACCTGTGCCGGGACCTCCTGAGCAACACCCAGACAGCTGTCCGCACACTGAGCACATCAGACCCGCCATCGCCTTAGGTCATCATCTCTGCCCTACGTCAGATTTCAGGCTTCAGAACCTAGACCTTATCTCCAATCACTGCCCAGGAGTGACTGAGATGCAGAAATCAGAACTCTTCCTTACCCATGGCAAGAAACCTTGTGGTCGGCGTGT
>NW_026754618.1:0-1265 GCF_022355385.1 Mustela nigripes
ACTTTCTCTTATATTGGCCGGTTGTCAAAATAACTGTTTTTGAAATCCCGTCCCTTTATCAGAATATATCCTAATGTTGCTAAGGACTGGCTCTTTTACACATATTCAATCACAAATATCTCCCCCTACAAAAAGCATTCTTGAAATATTTTAAACATTTGTTCTATTTCTTTTCCTTTCTGTTTTAGGGAAGGAATTCTATGTATGGTATGTATGTGAACTCTCTTTTTAATGTAATCTTCTAATTTTATTTCATTTTCTTCTGGCTTACATCTATCCTTTCTTTCTGAACAAATTTTTTTTAAAGATTTTAATTATTCATTTGAGAGAGAGAGAGGCACAGCAAGAGAGGGAACACAAGCAGGGGGAATTGGAGAGGGAGAAGCAGGCCTCCTGCCAAGCAGGGAACCCAATGAGGGGCTCGAACCCAGGACCCTGGTATCATGACCTGAGCTGAAGGCAGACACTTAATGACTGAACCACCTGGACGGGCCCTGAACAGATTTTTGCCAGTATGTATTCATCCTTGGGGTTCTTCCAATTTGCTTTCTTTACTGTAATTATATTTTCTGTTCTCTTTTCTCAGTTTGACACCCTGCCATGTGTTTGCTATTCCCTTATTAATATCTTTCTTAAATACCTGTACCACAGAGATAATTAATCCAATTAGTTCACCCTTTGGAAACTCATGATTTAGTACTTGGTCACATAATTTACCTACTTTATGACTACTTTGATCAGATGACAATTCTATCACCAACTAGCTTTCTTCCCAATACTTTTCACCCCCTTTTTCTTATAATCGTTTTGCATTCATTTGTGCTGGTTCCTTTTCCATTACTTGGGCTAAAAGGATGTGAGCTTTTCAAGGAAGACCACACTGCAAAAGGTTTACTTGGGAGATGGAACAGAGTCATCCCTTAGGCTAGAGGGGTAATTCATTATGAACAAGTGTTCTGCACATGTGTTGGTCTCAGTTTACAGATCAACCAGGATGTGCCCTCCTTCCTCGTTGGAACAGCCCCCACAACAGCTTGCTCTCTTGCTCATCACAGAGTCAATCACTGACTGCAGCTCCAAACTGAGGAAAACCAAGTGTTGGGCTCATTGCACAGAAACAGGCCCAGAGGCCGAACTGGGCCCATGGAGGCTCCGACTTCCCCAGCATCTGCCTAGGCCAACTGTCTGATGCAATCCAGGAAAGAAAGGTAGTTAAAACTCTACAGAACAGTTTCATCTGAGAGAGAGGAACAAGACAAAAGAGA
>NW_026754619.1:0-1265 GCF_022355385.1 Mustela nigripes
ACAGAACAAATCTCATCTACACATGGGAAACTTGCACGATGGAGCTGTGTGAAAGCCTCTCTTTAGGAGAACCCTTCAGGACCCAATGCCACCGCTTCATTCCAAGGTCTCCA
The DNA here is from genome assembly GCF_022355385.1 of Mustela nigripes. Classification (NCBI taxonomy): domain Eukaryota; kingdom Metazoa; phylum Chordata; class Mammalia; order Carnivora; family Mustelidae; genus Mustela; species Mustela nigripes. Next base: position 114 of record NW_026754619.1, read on the forward strand.
TAGACCCAAATCATATTAGGACAAATCCACGGGAGAGTCCATTTCAACTCACCCTCCTCGGTTGCTCCCCCAGATCCAGCAGATCTAACCTGTCTTGTTGCTTGGAGACTATTGGAATGCGAAGTGGCTACCCAGCCATCCATCCTTCGATCCCTGCTCAGAATCGTTGTCCTGGAGCCAACCAACAGGTCTCAATTGTCCTGCAGAATAATCTTTGCAGTTGGGAGCTTCTCACAACTCCCATCTTGGGAAAACCCCCATGGCCTCGTGATACACCCCCATTTCAAGAAGGGGCCATCAGGGACAGAATGTCCAACCTGAGCGATCGTCCGATACTCGCCCTGAATTCAGATGCAAGAAATCTCGATTCAGGTCTGTAGTTTGGCCTGCCATATCCTCACCCAGAAACCTAGGCCTAGCTTTGGTTCTCAGACTTCCGTCCTCAGACTACTGGCCCACAATCCCTCCAGTTTGGCAATCCAGACCTACAATGCAGCACTCTGCCTGCCCTCCAGAAGAAAAACATTGCCGTCTGGGGCTACCCAGAAACACCCAATGAGGATCAACCTGCACGGCTTTCGGGTCTACCCCAAATATATACGCTGACCTGGGCACTAATTCCCTTTCTGGCACAGCCTGAGCCTGGACCTCCAGGCCCCACCCAGACAGCTGGCCGCACACTGAGCACATCGGACCTGCCATGGCCTTAGGTCGTCATCTCTTCTCAACCTCGGTTTTCAGGCTCAGAACCTAGACCTTACCTCCAATCATGGCCCCGGTTTGAAAATGATGCAGAAATAAGAACTCTTTCCCCATGGCAAGAAACCTTGTGGTTCGCATGTTGTCCAAGGTTCAGTTTAGATGAAACCAGTGTGGCCCATGAGGCCCCGCCCTTGCTTGCGGGCCACATTGGTCACAAACACACATTGTGACCCTCAGCATGAACTCAGTCCTCAGGTAAGGCCTCTCAGTGGCTGGATGGAGAGACAGCATATTGGGCTTGCCATGCCCCTAGGCCCCAATTTTTAACCAATTCGGGTTGTCCCTTCACTCTTCCCCAGGGCAATGCTTCGAATTCCTATTTTGGTGGGACAACTGAGGTAAAAAACTTGAAAGGAGTCCTCCCATCCCACAGATTGACGGAAAACCATT
>NW_026754620.1:0-1265 GCF_022355385.1 Mustela nigripes
GGGGCAGAATGTCCAACCTGAGCGATCGTCTGATCCTCGCCCTGACTGCAGATGCACGAGATCTCGATTCAGGTCTGTAGATTGTGCCTGCCATATCCTCACCCAGAAACCTAGGCCTAGCTTGGGTTCTCAGACTTCCGTCCTCAGACTACTGGCCCACAAGCCCTCCAGTTTGAAAATCCAGAACTACAATGCAGCACTCTGCCTGCCATCCTGAAGAAAAACATTGCCCTCTGGGAATACCCAGAAACACCAAATGAGGAACAACCTGCACTCCATTCGGCTGTACCCCAAATATATAGGCTGACCTGGGCACTAATGCCCTTTCTGACAATGCCTGAGCCTGGACCTCCTGGCCACTCCCAGACAGCTGACCGCACACTGAGTACATCAGACCCGCCATGGCCTTACGTCGTCATCTCTTCACAACCTCGGTTTTCAGGCTTCAGAACCTAGACCTTATCCCCAATCATGGCCCGGGTTTGAAAATGATGCAGAAATCAGAACTCTTTCCCCATGGCCAGAAAGCTAGTGGTTGGCATGTTGTCCAAGGTTCATTGTACTTGAAACCAGTGTGGCCCATGAGGCCCCGCCCATGCTTGCGGGCCACATTGTCACAAACACTCATTGTGACCCTCAGCGTGAGCCCAGTCCTCAGGTAAGGCCTCTCAGTGGCTGGATGGAGAGACAGCATATTGGGCTTGCCATGCCCCTAGGCCCCAATTTTTAACCTTATTTCGGGTTGTCTTCATTCTTCCCCAGGGCTCTGATTTGGAATTCCTCTTTTGGTCGGACACCTGAGGTAACAAACCTGAAAGGAGTCCTCCCATCCCACAGATTGACGAAAAACAATTGGGATCGGGCCAAATCCACAGAGAGCAAGATTCGTCCATGGCACATGAGGCCTCCCCAACATTCCACGACCATCGCGGATACAAAATCCAGAGACAAAAGCCTGAGCACGCGCCTCAGACTCACTCATTCTACATATCCTGAAGAGTTCTTCAGATAAGAACTTACAAGGCACTCGAAGTCACCCAAAATATATAGTCTAACTTGGGCACTAATGCACTGTCTGACAACCTGAGCCCGGACCTCGTGACAAACACCCAGACAGCTGACCGCACAATGAGCACATCAGACCCGCCATGGCCTTAGGTCATCATCTCTTCCCTACCTCAGTTTTCAGTCTTCAGAACCTAGTCCTTATCTCCAATAACTGCCCAGGGGTGACTGTGATGCAGAATCAGAACTCTTCCTTACCC
>NW_026754621.1:0-1265 GCF_022355385.1 Mustela nigripes
GACACCAAAGAGGTGAGAGACTGCAGAAGATCTGTGGGAAGTGAAAGCCAAACTTCCTCCAGTACCTTGATGTAAAATCAATTTTACTGCATTTCCAGATGCCAGGTAACCCCCATTATGGGTGGACATAGTGGCAACATTCCCAAAGGTGACAGGCAGAACCAAAGGGACTGGGAGAAGGGAGAGATTCTTTTGAAAGTAACTGTGGGAGAAGAAGGTATGTCCCAACAGACCTTTTCCTGTCTCCCTGACCAGAATCTCTCATTGCCACAGAGACACAGATCCCACATCAGACATAAGATTGTGTCCACAGACTGATACCATTGCCACATAAAATTAGACTCACCAATTGCCCCAATGGACAGGGATTTGAATTATATGCTGATTCTTTAATCCATTGTTACAAATGATACTCTGGGTTTCTACTCCATGATAGATGATACTCATGGGTTTCTATTAGAGTATAGTTATGGGCATCAAGCTTTTCCAAAAATGCCTTAAACTTATGACATAAACATATTACACATGTCCTTTTAGCATCTTCACAGTACTTCCTAATTTTAGTTATGTTTTATCTATATTTCCATGATTGACAATGAGCTTTCAAAAACACCTATGTAAAGAAGAAACTGAACAGAGTAGAGAAACTTGCATATGATGCAAAATTATTCCTCTGCATCTTCTTCAGGTTCATGGTTGTTGTGGAAAGCATATAAATAATACATTTTCTGAGCTCCTCAGCTACATATCTAGGGAGAGAAGCAAATTTATTGTAATATCAGACACTGGAAACAATTCGACCCCCAAACTTTTTAAAAAAATAATATCCTGCTATGTCCATTCTTTGGACAGGTGCTAATCATTAAAATCAGTGATTCTTTTTTAAGGTTTATATTATATTAATTGTTTCAGACACATTGTATCTTGGTAGTCTTTACTTTAAAAAGAAAGAAACATCTTTAAGAACTGAAATCTCACCTCCAATAGGAATCTCTACACTCCCACAGTACTTTTCCTGTCTGACGTTAATCAGTCACACCTTATCTTTTATTCCAATGAGGTGTTCAGGTCTCATCTCCATTAAACACTGGAGCAGCTCCAGTGGAGACCTGTTTATCTAGCAAAACAGCAGTTTGCAGGGACACAGTATGGAGAACCTCTGGATAGAACAAATCAGCAGTCAAGTTTGCAACAACAGAGGGTCCTTCCCAGAAATTATGGGAATTCTGACAATCTATATATGTGCATGAGACAGGAGCTTTGCA
>NW_026754622.1:0-1265 GCF_022355385.1 Mustela nigripes
AAGGGGTAGCAAGCTCCCCACTGAGCAGGGAGTCTGATGTGGGACTCGATGCCAGTGAAACGTGGTCCCTATGACATAATCAGAAGAGCAAGGAAAGCAACGTACACATAGAGGGGTCATCTAGGAGTCAGGGATGTTAAGTTCTTGAGGAACCTCTGTACTGTTTTCTAGAGTGGCTGCACCAGTTTGCATGGGCACCGAGAGTGTCAGAGGGTTCCCCTTTCGCTGTACTCTTGCCACAATCTGTTGTTTCCTGAGTTGTTACCTGTAGGCATTCCGGCTGATGTGAGGTGGTATCTCACCGTGGTGTGGTTTGTATTTCCCTGGTATGGCACTCTTACTTTCAACACTCCGTAAAACTGGTGGTGCAAGTACTTTCTATTCAGTGAGGATGTCCTTGTATGCAGGCAGTAGAGAAAGAGTATTGAATATGCAACCCTCACGGAGTCCTCATTCCCTCACTAGGAGTCCTTTGAAGTGAACTTCCCCGGATGAGAGATGACAGAGGAGACTTTGACTTTCAAACAGCTGGTCACTGTTGAATAGACTTACTGGCATTTGTACGACACAACTCTGGGAGTGGAGTAGGTGGGAAAAATAGGATGTAAATAACATCTGTTTCACTGGGCGGAAACAGTAGTATACCAGGTCAGGTTGTTACAGAAGGAAAGGGAAAATACAATAATGTCAAAAGTTTGATGTCGAGAGATCCCTTCACACTGACAAACTGAAGGGGAGAAGTTTGGCAAGCTCATAGGGAACCAACATGTCCACGGACTTTCGTTGTAATGCTCAGCCCTACGTATACGACCTTCCTAAACAGCAGACAGGCCTATAGGTGCACAGGTGCACATGCAGAAAAGAAAAGAAATACCACAGAGAGCTAAACACAGAAACATGTCCTCCCGGTAGGGTACGTAGAGCCTAAAGGTGATGGAGACTCAGTATAACTGTGATGATGAGAACCAAGCACATTTCCATGAGCATGTGTCCCGATCCTCCAAATCACCATGATAGGGAGAGCTTAGAGCATCCAATGTCAATAACCCACCAGTTCATAGTGGTTGTCCGAACCAAAAACTTTAATGACATAGAAGGGGGACAGAATGTTCTTTTCCACAGTGCAGTGCCATCCAATACACATTGTATAGATATCCAAACGTCAGAATTCTTCCAATGTAGAAACACAGATAGGGTTAGGAGATACCACAGGGAGCTGTAAAAGATGGCAACATGTAAGAGAAAGTGGTTAAGAGGAGAGGCTC
>NW_026754623.1:0-1265 GCF_022355385.1 Mustela nigripes
ATTGTTTTTCGTCAATCTGTGGGATGGGAGGACTCCTTTCAGGTTTGTTACCTCAGTGTCCCACCAAAAGAGGAATTCCAAAGCAGAGCCCTGGGGAAGTGTGAAGGGATAACCCGAACTATGGTTAAAATTGGGGCTTAGGGGCAATGCAAGCCCAATATGCTGTCTCTCCATCCAGCCACTGAGAGACCTTACCTGAGGAGTGGGCTCAGGCTGAGGGTCACAATATGTGTTTGTGAACCATGTGGCTGGCAAGCATGGGCGGGGTCATGGGCCACACAGGTTTCAAGTACACTGAACCTAGGACAACATGCCAACCACAAGGTTTTTGCCATGGGGAAAGAGTTCTGATTTCTGCATCATTTTCAACCCGGGCAATGCTTAGAGAAAAGGTCTAGATTCTGAAACCTGAAAACCGAGGTTGAGAAGAGATGACGACCTAAGGCCATGTCGGGTCCGATGTGCTCAGTGTGCGGCCAGCTGTCTGGGTGGGGCGAGGAGGTCCAGGCTCAGGCTGTGTAAGAAAGGACAATAGTGCCCAGGTGGCCTATATATTTGGGGTACAGTCGAATGGCGTGCAGGTTGATCCTCATTTGGTGTTTCTGGGTAGCCCCAGAGGGCAATGTTTTTTTCTGGAGGGCAGGCAGAGTGCAGCATTGTAGTCTGGATTGCCAAATTGGAGGGCTTTTGGCCAGTAGTCTGAGGACGGAAGTCTGAGAACCCAGCTAGGCCTAGGTTTCTGGGTGAGGATATGGCAGGCACAATCTACAGACCTGAATCAAGACCTCGTGCATCTGAAGTCAGGGCGAGGATCAGACGATCGCTCAGGTTGGACAATCTGTCCCTGATGGTCCCTTCTTGAAGGGGGGGGCGGATCACAAGTCCATGGGTGTTTTCCCACGATGGGAGTTGTGAGAAGCTCCTAACTGCAATGATTCTTCTGCAGGACAATTGAGACCTGTTGTTTGGCTCCAGGACTACAATTCCGAGGAGGGTTCTAAGGATGGATGGCTGGGTAGCCCACCTCGCATTCCAATTGTCTCCAAGTAACAAGACAGGTTAGATCTGCTGGATCTGGGGGAGCAACCGAGGAAGCTGAGTTGAAATGGACTCTCTCGTGGATGTGTCCTAATATGATTTTGTGTCTATGGAGTCCTTGGAATGAAGCGGTGGCACTGGGGCCCTGAAGGGTTCTCCTAAAGAGAGGCTTTCACACAGCTCCATCGTGCAAGTTTCCCATGTGTAGATGAGATTTGTTCTGATGA
>NW_026754624.1:0-1265 GCF_022355385.1 Mustela nigripes
TTTTTTTTTCCACTACCACATCCTCCATCTACTGACTGGATGCTCTCCCCAACTAGCACATATATACCATTGTCTATCTTTAGGATAAGTAAGGGTCATCTTTTGTCTTTATTCTATTCCTCGTATGCTTCTAAACTTGTTGAATTTTAATATAGTCACACCATAAGCATCACATATTTGATTCCCCTTTCAATAGTAAACAGTGCACAACCAGCGCATACCTTCAAAGCTATCAATACACTTACTCTGATATATTATTTTTGTATTTTTGTAAATTAAAATAATTAAATTATAGAACTAGAGTTTCAGGTGGTAGGTGTTGTAAGTTTTACCCAAACTGACTTTTGTCAAACTCGTTTTTGTCATCATATATGTCAAGTAGTTTTCTCAGGCTTATTTTTAGAATATCCTTGTATAATGAATATTTACACTGATATCTAGTATAAAAATCTTGCAATTTATTTTAGAAACATTTAGATATTGAAAATCAATCTATTTCTTTGATTCATTAAAGACATTTTTGGCTTGATTCCAGTACTTTCTTACTGGTTAAAAAATGAATTTGAAGTAGTCTGAATTTCATTATTATATGGCACTTTCCCTTTGATGAATACAAAGACGATATTCTATATTAGCTATTTGAGAAGAATTCATTTTTTTAATTTTATTTATTTGTAAGAGAGAGAGTGAAGAGAGAGCAAAAGCAGGGGGAGCAGCAGGGTGAGGGAAAAGCAAACTCCCCGCTAAGCAGGGAATCTGTTGCAGAACTGAGTCCCAGGACCCTAAGATCATGACCTGAGCTAAAGGCTCAGGCGTTTAACTGACTGAGACACCCAGGTGTCCCAATCTGAAAAGAGTTCTGTATGTTATTCCTATTCATATGAAGTTTAAAGTCTAGGTAATTAACTTAATATTTTAGTGGCTATTACATAGATAGCACTATGTTCCAGGCAGAGATTAAGAAAGAAATATTAAATCAACCATATTCTATGCATTCTAAATGAAAATAATTAATCAATCATAATAAATCCTTCTATTTATGGAATATCAACTTATAAGCTTTCCTCCATATGAACAATGCCAAATACCAGAGTAAAGGGTCATCTAATACAAATAAAGGATAGAATTAAAGAATTATGGTAAGCCATTTCATTTTGAAAAATGGTGCTATATTGTTGCTGAGTTGTGGTTTTCAGTTACATAATATCTGATAAGTGTAGAAGTAACATGAGTGTTACGTGAGATGAGAAATGGTATATAATTAA
>NW_026754625.1:0-1265 GCF_022355385.1 Mustela nigripes
TTTTTTGAATGCCATGATATGACTAGGCATGCTTATGTTTGCTGCCTCATGAGTGAATATCTCCCTTAGAAGAAAAATTCTGAACTCTGTGCTGTGGGGAAGGAACAAGAAGGGAGGCACATGTGGCTCCTATAGGCCACTTTCGACTGCAAGGACACCTAACCAGACCCAGGGAAAGCGCTACAACCTTTCAACAAGACGTAGTTAATACGACTGTGGAAAATCTCACTCTGGGTGTGAAGGCTTAACTGTGACTAAGCTCAAGGAAGGTCTGTGCTCTGGCAGAGAGTAGCCTCCTCATCACTAAAGGATTTGAGCTCCACACACTGCTAACGAAGATACATATGCTCTTGTCCCTGTGGCCAGCTTGAGTGTATTTTTTAAAGATTTACTTATATGAGAGAGTGTGTGTGCATTAGAGAGACCAAGAGCATGGAGAGGAGCAGAAGGAGAGGGAGAAGCAGACTCCCCAGTGAGCAGGGAGCCCCAGGGTCATGACCCAAGCTGAAGGCAAACACTCAACTGACTGAGCCACCCATATGCCCCAGAAATTGGATATTATTAAGGTATCATTAAGGTATATACTTTTTTTAAAAGATTTTATTTATTTATTTGACAGAGAGAGACAAGTAGGCAGAGAGGCAGGCAGAGAGAGAGAGGAGGAAGCAGGCTCCCTGCTGAGCAGAGAGCCCGATGCGGGACTTGATCCCAGGACCCTGAGATCATGACCTGAGCCGAAGGCAGCAGTGTAACCCACTGAGCCACCCAGGCGCCCCAAGGTATATACTTTTAAAAGATTTTATTTATTCATTTGACAGACAGAGATCACAAGGAGGCAGAGAGGCAGGCAGAGAGAGAGAGGAAGCGAAGCAGGTTCCCTGCTGAGCAGAGAGCCTGATGCAGGGCTCGATCCCATGGGACCATGACCCGAGCCAAAGGCAGAGGCCTTAACACACTGAGCCACCCAGGTGCCCCAAGGTATGATATTTTTATTTGTTTTTACTTTTTAAAGATTTATTTATTTGTTTTAGAGGGACAGAGGGGAGGAATTAGAGGGAGAGAGAGAATCTCAAGCAGACTTCCCCATTGAATGTAGAGCCCATTGCAGGGCTTGATCTCATGTCCCAAGATTATGACCTTGAACTGAAATTAAGAGTTATATTCTTAACCCACTGAGCCACCCAGGTGCCCCTTAAGATATAATGTTTTTAGATATGCTCAATGGTGTTATGGTATTTTTACCCTCGAGAGTCTATGTGAATGTC
>NW_026754626.1:0-1265 GCF_022355385.1 Mustela nigripes
AATGAGGATCAACCTGCACGGCATTCGGCTGTACCCAAAAATATATAGGCTGACCTGGGCACTAATGCCCTTTCTGACACAGCCTGAGCCTGGACCTCCTGGGCCCACCCAGACAGCTGGCCGCCCATTGAGCACATCAGAACCGCCATGGCCTTAGGTTGTCATCTCTTCTTAACCTAGGTTTTCAGGCTTCAGAACCTAGACATTATCTCCAATCACGGCCCGGGTTTTAAAATGATGCAGAAATCAGAACATTTTCTCCATGGCAAGAAACCTTGTGGTTGGCATGTTGTCCAAGGTTCATTGTAGTTGAAACCAGTGTGGCCCATGAGGCCCCGCCCATGCTTGCGGGCCACATTGGTCACAAACACATATTGTGACCCTCAGCCTGAGCCCAGTCCTCACGTAAGCCTCTCAGTTGCTGGATGGAGAGACAGAATATTGTGCTTGCCATGCCCCTAGGCCCCAATTTTTAACCATAGTTCGGGTTCTCCCATCACTCTTCCCCAGGGCTCTGCTTTGGAATTCCTCTTTTGGTGGGACACCTGAGGTAACAAACCTGAAAGGAGTCCTCCCATCCCACAGATTGACGAAAAACAATTGGGATCGGGCCAAATCCACGGAGAGCAAGATTCGTCCATGGCCCATGAGGCCTCTCCAACATTCCACGGCCATCGCTGATACAAAATCCAGAGACAAAAGCCTGAGCACGCGCCTCAGACTTGCTCATTCTTCATATCCTGAAGAGTTCTTCAGATAAGAACCTACACGGCACTCAAATTCACCCAAAATATATAGTCTAACCTGGGCACTAATGCACTGTCTGACAACCTGAGCCCGGAACTCGTGACCAACACCCAGAGAGCTGACCGCACACTAAGCACATCAGACCCGCCATGGCCTTAGGTCATCATCTCTTCCCTACCTCTGTTTTCAGGCCTTAGAACCTATACCTTATCTCCAATCACTGCCCAGGGGTGACTGTGATGCAGTAATCAGAACTCATCCTTACGCATGGCAAGAAACCTTGTGGTTGGCATGTTGTCCAACGTTCAGTGTAGGAGAAACCAGCATTCACCCTGAGGCCCCGCCCATTCTTGAGTGCGACAAGGGCATAAACACGCATTGTGACCCTCAGCGTGAGTCCTGTCCTCTAGTACGTCCTCTCAGTGGCTGGACCATTAGATGTCATAATGGGCTTGACATGTCCCTAGGCCACAATTTTTAACCAGATTTCTGGTTGTGCAGTCGCCCCTCCCCAGGGC
>NW_026754627.1:0-1265 GCF_022355385.1 Mustela nigripes
ATGGATTTCCACTCTCTGAATCCTGATGAATTTTTGCTCTTTTGCAGTTAGTAGGTTGTCCCTCAGGATTCTGCATGTCTGGATTTGCAATCATGGAAACTGCCAAAGGTCTAGGGACCTGTGTGGCAGAACCCGGCCTCTACCACTATTGCCCAAGGTAGGGACTCTGGTCCCTTGAGCGTCCTGTGCTGCTGTCAAAGGTCTGTGTGCTTTAGCTTATTGTTTTTTTTTTTTTTAAATGTAATTGCTTATACGTGTGTTTGATCATGGTCAAGTGGCCTTTCTGTGGAAATGGTGGCCAAGCTACACCTAGAAGTTACTGAAGAAAGTTCTAAGAACTCCTGGTTAGTATGAGGCTAGATAGAGAAAGAGAGAAAAGAAATCTGCCTCTCTGCATTTTGCAAGTCCCTGGGCAAAATCTGTTGGCTGTGCACTCCTCACACGGAGATTCCAGGCAGGGAGACCCTCCTGAGCCTCATGTCCCTGAGTTCCTCCTCCAGGAGCAATCCCTAGTTTGAGACCAGGGTTAGGGAAGGAAGAACAGCAAAGCAGGGTCCAGAAGGAAGGACTGCTACAGGCCATGGAGCACCAGGGGGACAGGCTGGTACCTTCTCACTGGGGTACAAATGGGCTCAGCTCAGCAGGTACAGGGGTGCCCTTGGCCCCTCTGGTGGGCTTTGCAGTGCTCCACACTCAGGAAGAAAAAAGGCTGTCTCAGGTGACTTATTTTTGACCGGGAAGGAGCTGACAGCAATGGAAATAAACAAGTAGGGAATGATGTTGGAAAGTTGGAGGGTTTGTCCTTTATATCTCAGCTTTCTCTCCTATCTTCCCTTGCTCTGTGGTGTGTTCTCAAAGAAGTTTTTGGCATGATATTCCTATTCACTGATTAACTCCTGAGCTGTGTCTTTTCTGCTGTTCAGCTCATCTGGTGAATTCTTTTACTGTGAAAAGTATCTTGCCCTTGCAAGGGCAAGGGGAAGACCTGAGAAATCCCAGAGATTTCAGCTTGCCACCCAGAAGGAAACCAGGCTATTTGGAATGCTGGAAAGGATTCAGAGTACTGGAAATCGTCTTGGACATCTGAGACCACCCCCACATTCAGCGGTCCCCTGGACACAAACCCAGACCTTGATACTGATCCTGAACCATGCTCTCAACTCATACCCCTGTGATCCTCACCACAGTGCTTTCAGATCAGTGTAGCCATGCCCATAGGCACAAACTCTTAAGCCTAGATTCTGTCCTGAGAGGTCTGTCCCCGA
>NW_026754628.1:0-431 GCF_022355385.1 Mustela nigripes
GAGGTCAAGGCTCAGGCTGTGTCAGAAAGGGCATTAGTGCCCTGGACAGCCCTTATATTTGGGGTACAGCAAAATGGCGTGCATGTTGATCCTCTTTTGTGGTTTCTGGGTAGCACCAGAGGGCAATGTTTTGCTTCTGGAGGGCAGGCAGAGTGCTTCATGTAGTTCCGAATTGCCAAACTGGAGGGCTTGTGGGCCAGCAGTCTGAGGACGGAAGACTAAGAAACCAAGCTAGGCCTAGGTGTCTGGGTGAGGATATAGCATGCACAATCTACTGACCTGAATTGAGGACTCGTGCATCTGAAGTCAGGGCGAGGATCAGACGATCGCTCAGGTAGGACATTCTGTCCCTGATGGCCCTTTCTTGAAGGGGTGGTGGATCACGAGGCCATGGGGGTTTTCCCACGATGGGAGTTGTGAGAAGATCCAAC
>NW_026754628.1:531-1264 GCF_022355385.1 Mustela nigripes
GACTGGGCTCAGGCTGAGGGTCACACTGTGTGTTTGTGACCAATGTGACCCGCAAGCATGGGCGGAGCCTCATGGGCCACACTGGTTTCAACTACACAGAAACTTGGACAACATGCCAACCACAAGGTTACTTGCCATGGGGAAAGAGTTCTTATTTCTGCATCATTTTCAAACCCGGGCCGTGATTGGAGATAAGGTCTAGGTTCTGAAGCCTGAAAACAGAGGTTGAGGAGAGATGACGACCAAAGGCCATGGCGGGTCCGATGTGCTCAGTGTGTAGCCAGCTGTCTGGGTGGGGCCAGGAGGTCAAGGCTCAGGCTGTGTCAGAAAGGGCATTAGTGCCCTGGACAGCCCTTATATTTGGGGTACAGCAAAATGGCGTGCATGTTGATCCTCTTTTGTGGTTTCTGGGTAGCACCAGAGGGCAATGTTTTGCTTCTGGAGGGCAGGCAGAGTGCTTCATGTAGTTCCGAATTGCCAAACTGGAGGGCTTGTGGGCCAGCAGTCTGAGGACGGAAGACTAAGAAACCAAGCTAGGCCTAGGTGTCTGGGTGAGGATATAGCATGCACAATCTACTGACCTGAATTGAGGACTCGTGCATCTGAAGTCAGGGCGAGGATCAGACGATCGCTCAGGTAGGACATTCTGTCCCTGATGGCCCTTTCTTGAAGGGGTGGTGGATCACGAGGCCATGGGGGTTTTCCCACGATGGGAGTTGTGAGAAGATCCAAC
>NW_026754629.1:0-1264 GCF_022355385.1 Mustela nigripes
CCTCTTTGGTTAGGTTTATTCCCAGGCATCTTATGGTTCTTGGTGCTATAGTAAATGGAATCGATTCTCTGATTTCCCTTTCTGTATTTTCATTATTAGTGTATAAGAAAGCCACTGATTTCTGTACATTGACTTTGTATCCTGCCACATTGCTGAATTGTTGTATGAGTTCTAGTAGTTTGGGGGTGGAGTCTTTTGTGTTTTCCGTATAAAGAATCATGTCATCTGCGAATAGAGAGAGTTTGACTTCTTCATTACCAATTTGGATACCTTTTATTTCTCTTTGTTGTCTAATTGCTGTTGCTAGGACTTCTAATACTATGTTGAACAAGAGTGGTGAGAGTGGGCATCCTTGTCGTGTTCCTGATCTCAACAGGAAGGCTGCAAGTTTTTTTTCCCATTGAGGATGATATTTGCTGTGGGTCTTTCATAGATAGATTTGATCAAGCTCAGGAATGTTCCCTCTATCCCTATACTTTGAAGCGTTTTAATCAGGAACAGATGCTGGATTTTGTCAAATGCTTTTTCTGCATTAATTGAGAAGACCATGTGGTTCTCTCTTCTCTTATTAATTTGTTCAATCACATTGATTGATTTGCGTATGTTGAACCATCCTTGTAGCCCAGGGATGAATCCCACCTGGTCATGGTGGATAATCTTTTTAATGTGCTGTTGGATCCTGTTTGCTAGGATCTTGTTGAGAATCTTAGCATCCATATTCATCAGTGATATTGGTCTGAAATTCTCCTTTTTGGTAGGGTCTTTGCCCGGTTTGGGGATCAGGGTAATACTGGCTTCATAGAAAGAATCTGGAAGTTTTCCTTCTGCTTCAAATTTTTGAAACAGTTTTAGGAGAATAGGTGTTATTTCTTCTTTGAAAGTTTGGTAGAATTCCCCAGGGAATCCATCAGGTCCTGGGCTCTTGTTTTTTGGGAAGTTTTTGATCACTGCTTCAATCTCGTTACGAGATATCGGTCTATTCAGGTTGTCAATTTCTTCCTCGTTCAATTTTGGGAGTTTATAGTTTTCCAGGAATGCATCCATTTCATTGAGGTTGCTTAGCTTATTGGCATATAACTGTTGATAATAACTTCTGATGGTTGTTTCTACTTCCTTGGTGTTCATTGTGATATCTCCCTTTTAATTCATAATTTTTTGAATTTGAGCTTTCTCTCTTTTCTTTTGGATTAGTGTGGCCAATGGTTTATCGATCTTACTGTTTCTTTCAAAAAACCAGCTTCTAGTTTCATTGATACGTTCTACT
>NW_026754630.1:0-1264 GCF_022355385.1 Mustela nigripes
AAAATGAGATTATGTAGGAACCACAAGGATGGGTTATTGGCTGGTCTATCCGCATAGATATTAGATCAGCATGTACCCCCTCACCACCTCTTCAGGTTCCCTGCCTGGGGCCCCATCCCACCTATTGTCCCCCTTGGGGCCTCCACCACATCAAATCTGCATTCTGTGACCCCAACATTCAGATAGTGTAGGGTCAATGATAACCTGGATGGGAAGCTATAAGTGTGGTAGTAAGAGAGGTCATGGACATCTGGTTTTTTGTTTTAGCACTGAGCATCCTGAGACTGTCCAGAAGACTACCTCAGGTGTTCTCTAGCACACTCACCCCATTTTGAGTCCCAGTCTGAGATGGAGTTGCCTTCCGTCCAGAGCCCTGTTTTAAGTGTGGGAACATGTGCCATCATGGCCCCCCCCCCAAAGAAAAGCATTCCACGGAGTTCCATGATAAGCCCCCAAGCATCTGTATCCTGGTACACAGTCTAGAACTCACCTCTGGTTCATAAGTTCCACGTATTCTGGGGAAGAGCTACCATGGCTCCACTAAGGCCGTGAATATTGAAGGTGGCAAACCACCATCCTAGCCATAGTAAAGGCCGTATCTTATATATTGTCATCGAGTGTGGATGGAAGGCAGGCACCAAGATCACCTTCCCCCAAAGGGGATGCCATGCCTGACAGCCTGCAGGTATTGCTTGCATACTCAAGGAACAGAGCCATTCCTTTTTGGTATAAGGCATCGGTAGGCTGCCAGATTCCAGTCTGCCTCAAAGTGGTGGTGCCTGGATCAGACTGAGGAAGGAGAGGAGTGGGACAGGTCCTGAGAAGGGGATGAGTATACATAAACTTTTGTTCTACCAGCAAGGTCCCTCTTTCACTTTTTCATTTCTTCAAAGGTGTCTTATCCTGGAAGGTGGTAGCTGCCTTGTCAACATTCCTATGACTAACAGCTAAGTGATGCTCTTGTTCTGCAAAAAACATCCTCAGTCCAGCAGCCTGAAGAAACACCCAGGGAGGGGAAGCACTTCCAGTAGGAAAACTCAATGTCAAGTTTAACGTGACTTAAAGGACATATTTATCAGCAGCATCTAGGGTATTCTTTGACGCTACCCCCAACCAGCCCAAGAACAACACCCCATCCTCCCAAAACACTCCCATTAAGAGTTCATCCACCTGTGGGATCCTCTGATCACTGACTTCTAAGTCATGATTAAGCTAACACAACAGTGTCTTAATCATTATTTTCTGAAAACTATACCTGTCTTTG
>NW_026754631.1:0-1264 GCF_022355385.1 Mustela nigripes
TCCAATTGTTTTTCGTCAATCTGTTGGATGGAGGACTCCTTTCAGGGTTGTTACATCAGGTGTCCCACCAAAAGAGGAATTCCAAGCAGAGCCTTGGGGAAGAGTGAAGGGACAACACGAACTATGGTTAAAAATTGGGGCCTAGGGGCATGGCAAGCCCAATGCTGTCTCTTCATCCAGCCACTGAGAGGCCTTACCTGAGGACTGCGCTAAGTCTGAGGGTCACAATGTGTGTTTACTACCTATCTGGCCCGCGAGCAATGGCGGGGCCTCAAGGGACACACTGGTTTCCACTAAACTGAACGTTGGCAACAAGCCACCCACAAGTTTTCGTGCCATTGGGAAGGAGTTCTGATTTCTGCATCACATTCAACCCTTGTCAGGGCTTGGAGTTAAGGTCTAAGTTCTGAAGCCTGAAAAGATAGGTTGGGAAGAGATTACGAGCTAAGACCATGGTGGGTGTGATGTTCTCAGTGTGCGGTCAGCGGTCTCGGTTTTGGTCAGGAAGTCCGGGCTCACTCTGTATCAGACATTGTATTAGTGGCCAGGTTAGACTATAAAATTTGGGTACATTTGAGTGCCGTGTATGTTTATCCTCATTTGGGTTATGTGAGAAACTCCATAGTCAAAATTTTTCTTCTGGAAGGCAGGCAGAATGCTTCATTTTGTGTCCCGAATTTCCAAATGTGAGGGCTTGGGGGCCAGGAGTGTGAGGACGGAAGTCTGAGAATACAAGCTAGTCATAGGTTTCAGGGCGAGGGCAAGGAAAGCACACTCTGCAGAGCTGCATCGAGATCTCGTGCATCTGAATTCAGGGTGAAGATCAGACGTTGTCTTAGGTTGGAGTTCCTGTCCATGATTTCCCCTTCATAAATGGGGGGGAGCATCACAAAGCCATCTAGATTTTCCCAGTTTGGGAGTTGTGAGATGCTCCAAAACTCAAGGATTCCTTCTGCTGGACATTTGAGACCTGTTGGATGGCTCCAGGACATCCCATACGGAACGACGCCAGAGCAGAGCTCTAAGGATGGATGGTTGGGCAGCCCGCCTCGCATTCCAATTGTCTCCTAGTCAAGACAGGTTCAGTCTGCTCGCTTTGGGGGAGCAACCAAGGGAGCTGAGTTGAAATGGAATTTCATGCGGATGGGTTCTAATGTGGATTTCTGTCCATGGAGACCTTGTAATGGGGCAGTGGCACACAGGCCCTGAAGGATTCTCCTAACTGGAGGTTTTGAGACATCTTCAAAGGATAATTTTCCCATGT
>NW_026754632.1:0-1264 GCF_022355385.1 Mustela nigripes
CAGTTATGACTATGTCTTCAGTAACACAGAATGTTTTCTAGGAACTTCTTTGGCTATAAATTCCTGAAACAGGAGGATTACTTCATTGAATTTGATTCAGAACCCAATGAACTAAAGAGAGAAAGACTCATTTTCATTTCAATGCTCTGGAGAATCAGGCAGTTGGACACAAGAGTACAAGTATACGACCTTATGTTGAGGAAGTAATATTAAGAAGGTATTCTGCCAGCAGTTATGTGACTTAGAATTCAGCATGTCTGGTCTTCAATATAATACTGAAATACGAATTATTAAATTAGCTTTTGTCAATGAAAGTAAGAAGTATATGGAAAATCATTGGCAAGATGACCTTAATTAATTGCTTTTCTATCCTTGCAAAAAGAAAAGTTTAATAGCTACAAAAGACCAAAATTAAAAAAAAAAAATCTGACCTGCAACCACTGTAGAGACAACATTTGCATTTAAGTGGAGTCAAGTTGATTTCTTCCATTTTATAAAGGCAAGCACTCTTACCAATACAATTTAGCAGTACCAACTAAGATTTAAATAATTAAAAAATAAAGACATTACACACTGTGGCCTTTTAAAATTCCTTCAAGCTTTTAAAAATAAATTTATCTATTGAGTTTACATACATATTTATTGAGAAAAGTGATGGTAAAGAAAAAGCAATTACTTTTAGTAACCTGTTATTGTTTGCAAGACCTAAGACAAAATTATTACTTTTAACTGATAGATATAAAACTTAGTTATAACATATTTTGTACAGGTAAAGAATATTTTAAATGTAGAGCTACATATACTAGGAGCTAGATACGAAGGCAAAAGAAAGTGAACAATCTAGAATCAAGGAGCCATTCTTTGGAAGCTACTACCTATTTCCTCAAAGAGCAAAATGTACAAATCAAAGAGCCAATATTACTTTGTGTATTAGTCTGCTCAAGTTGCCATGACAGAACACCAGAGACTGGGGGACTAACAGAAATAACAGAAGTATTTTTTTTTTTTACAATTCTGGAGGCTAGAAGTTCAAGATCAAGGAAATGTCAAAGTTGGTTTGTAGGGGACCCCTCTTTCTTTGACTTGCAGATGACAACCTTCTTCCTGTGTCCTCACATGGCTTTTCTTCTATGTGCTCTCACTCATGGTGTTTCCTCCTTTTCTTATAAGGACACTAGTCCTATTGAATTAGAGACCCACCTTTATGATCCATTTATCTTTAATTATGTCCTAAAGGCACCAAGTACAAATACAAATACTTTGG
>NW_026754633.1:0-1264 GCF_022355385.1 Mustela nigripes
TGTCTCTAGATATTGTGTCACTCATGGTAGTGAAATTTCCTTGTGACTTCATGGTAAATGGACGAGTCTTACTCTCTGGGGGTTTGGCCCCGTTTAAGGAGTTTGGGGTCACTCTGTGGGATGGAAGAAGTCCGTTTTTTTTTGTTGTTGTTGATTTGTGTTTTTTTTTTGTTTTTCAAACCCCACCAAATGAGGGATTCCAGAGTAGAGCCCTGGTGAGGGGCGATTGGACAACCAGAAATCTGGTTTAAATTTGGGGCCTAGGGACATGTCAAGCCATTATGGCATCTAATGTTCTAGCCACTGAGAGGACGTACTAGAGGACAGGACTCACGCTGAGGGTCACAATGCGTGTTCATGCCCTCGTCGCCCTCAAGAATGGGCGTGACCTCAGGGTGAATGCTGGTTTCCCCTACACTGGACTACATGCCAACCACAAGGTTTCTTGCCTTGGGTAAGCAGGAGTTCTGTTTTCTGCATCACACTCACCCCTGGGCAGTGATTGCAGATAAGGTCTAGGTTCTGAAGCCTGAAAACTGAGGTAGGGAAGAAATGATGACCTAAGGCCACGGCGGGTCTTATGGGCTCAGGGTGCGGTCAGCTGTCTGGGTGTTGCTCAGGAGGTCCCTGCTCAGGTTGTGTCAGACAGTGCATTACTGCCCAGGTTAGACTATATAATTTGGGTACATTCGAGTGCCGTGTAGGTTTATTCTCATTTAATGTGCCCGGGCAGCTCATTGTGCAATATTTGGTTTCTCGAGGGCTGGCAGAGTGCTGCAATGATGGTCCGGAATTGCCAAACTTATGGGCTTCGGGGCCGGGAGTGTGAGGACGGAAGTATGAGAACACAAGCTAGACTTGGGATTCAGGGCGAGGGCACGGCATGTACCTCCTGAAGATCTGAAGCAATATCTCATGCTTCTGTAGTCAGAGCGAGGATCAGACGTAGGCTCAGCTTGGATTTTCTGTTCATGACGGCCACTTCTCGAGCAGATTCTCGAGAGCGTGGAGGTTTTCCCACGTTGGGAGTGGTGGGATGCCCCCTCCAAGGATTCCTTCTGCTGGACAATTGAGACCTGTTGGACAGCTCCAGGACATCCCATATGGATGAGTCCAGACCAACGTTCGAGGATGGATGCCTGGGAAGCCCGCCTCGCATTCCAATTGGCTCCTAGCGACAAGACAGTTTAGATCTGATGGCTCTGCGGGAGCAACCGGGGTGGCTGAGTTGAAATGGACTTTCCTGAGGATGGGTCTAATGTGG
>NW_026754634.1:0-1264 GCF_022355385.1 Mustela nigripes
TTCCAGGCATCTCTCCTCAGAGGAATGGATTTCAATAACAGCATATGACTGTTTCTTGACTCACCCATCAGAACAAATCTCATCTACACATGGGAAACTTGCACGATGGAGGGGTGTGAAAGCCTCTCTTTAGGAGAACCCTTCAGGGACCCAGTGCCACAGCTTCATTCAAAGGTCTCCATAGACACAAAATCATATGAGGACACATCCATGGGAGAGTCCATTTCTACTCAGGCTTCTCGGTTGCTCCCCCAGATCCAGCAGATCTAAACTGCTTGTTGCTTGGAGACAATTCGAATGTGAGGTGCGTTACCCAGCCATCCATCCTTAGAACCCTGCTTGGAATCGTTGTCCTGGAGCCAAACAAATGGTCTCAAATGTCCTGAAGAAGAATCATTGCAGTTGGGAGCTTCTCACAACTCCCATCGTGGGAAAACCCCCATGGCCTCTAGATCCACCCCCCCTTCAAGAAGGGGCCATCAGGGACAGAATGTCCAACCTGAGGGATCATCTGATCCTCGCCCTGACATCAGATGCACGGGATCTCTATTCAGGTCTCACCCAGAAATATAGGCCTAGCTTGGGTTCTCAGACTTCCGTCCTCAGACTACTGGCCCACAAGCCCTCCAGTTTGGCAATCCAGAACTATAATGCAGCACTCTTCCTGCCCTCCAGAAGAAAAACATTGCCCTCTGGGGCTACCCAGAAACCCCAAATGAGGATCAACCTGAACGCCATTCGGCTGTACCCCAAATATATAGGCTGACCTGGGCACTAATGCCCATTCTGACACAGACTGAGCCTGGATCTCCTGGCCCCACCCAGACAGTTGGCCGCACATTGAGCACAACGGACCCGCCATGGCCTTAAGTCGTCATCTCTTCTCAACCTCGGTTTTCAGGCTTCAGAACCTAGACGTTATCTCCAATCATGGCCCGGGTTTGAAAATGATGCAGAAATCAGAACTCTTTCCCCATAGCAAGAAACCTTGTGGTTGGCATGTTGTCCAAGGTTCAGTGTCGTTGAAACCAATGTGGCCCACGAGGCCCCGCCCATACTTGCCGGCCACAGTGGTCACAAACACACATTGTGCCCCTCAGCCTGAGCCCAGTCCTCAGGTAAGGACTACCAGTGGCTGGATGGAGAGAGAGCATATTGGGATTGCCTTGCCCCCAGGCCCCAATTTTTAAACATAGTTCGGGTTGTCCCTTCACTCTTCCCCAGGGCTCTGCTTTGGAATTCCTCTTTTGGTGGGACACCTGAG
>NW_026754635.1:0-1264 GCF_022355385.1 Mustela nigripes
AATCTTATTATTAGTATTGGTTAGTAAATATGGAAAATAGTTCAAAATATCATGAATCCTCTGTAACAGCTGTGGACAGCCTCCTCCCTATGCCCAGAATCTCTCATAATGTAAAATATTGTCAAATAAGGACAAACAGCTCAGAAAGGCCTTAGAATTTTTCACTGGGATACTTAAGGCTGACAAAATTCTAAAGGAAACTATGTTCTAAGATTCTGTGTCTTTGATTTAAAGATATAGAATACATGGAAATATGCTCAAGCATTAAAGATAAACAGTTGTTATGTAATACGGCAGCTACTCGCCATATGCAGCTATTAAAATTTAAATTAACTGAGATTAAATAAAACAATATTCAGTTCCTTAATCACATTAGCCACGTTTCAATTGTTCAACAGCCACAAATGGCTAGTAGTTACTATATTGAACAGCACAGATAAAGAACATTCCCATCATCAAGAAAAGTTCTATTGGACAATGCTTTCATAAAGCATCAAAGAGCTCAGGGATATAAAACCTATCCAATTAACCAAGAGGTGAAAAAAAAAAGAATTCAGGGCTATAAAAATTGTAGTTACAGAATAGAATATAAATATAACTCGATATTAAAATAATAATATAATAACACATAGACAAAAATAGATGGGGAAATGGGAAGTTTAATTTTTTCATCAAAGTAAACATTGGAACACATAGCTAAAAAGGAAAGGAAAAAAAAAAGGCTCAGTCTTTTATGGTGTATCCATACTGATTTGATGACAAACATTAAAGGGACACTTTAGGAAGCTCCCTATTTGCGTTAAAGAGATTTATCTGAAGTTCAGCAATTACCTCAGTTTCACTTTATCTGCCTTTCTTGCTGAAACAATGCCAGTATGACTGAAAATATGTATAATAAATGCTACTGACAGTTATTTTGGGATGTGGAATTTTGAGGGTTTTTTTTTTAACTTTCTTTTGTAGTTTTGAATGTTGATGGACATTTTTATAATAAGCACTCAAAATTTTGGCAAAAACAATCAAATTATTCTTTAAAAAGAGATGCTTAGATAAAAATTAAAAAGAATATGGAGAAACAAAAAATAAGGTACATTAATAAGTAAGAATATAAAACTGGAATGACTTTATGGTAATAAAAATATTTATACATCTGAATAAGGATTAGAAGGCAACCATTTAAAAATGAAAAGTGGTTTTATTAAATTTTTTCCTTGAAACTTTTGGTATCTTTTTAACAATACAATTACATGTGTTTTGAATTGTT
>NW_026754636.1:0-1264 GCF_022355385.1 Mustela nigripes
CTAACAATTGTAAATATCTATGCCCCCAATATGGGAGCAGCCAACTACATAAGAAAACTGTTAATCAAGATAAAGAATCATATTGATATGAATACACTAATAGTAGGAGATCTTAAGACGCCTCTCTCAGAAATAGACAGATCTTCGAAGCAGAAAATCAATAAAGAAACAAGAGCATTGAATGACACACTGGACCAGATGGCCCTCATAGATATATACAGAACATTCCACCCTAAAACAACAGAATACTCATTCTTCTCAAGTGTACACGGAACCTTCTCAAGAATAGACCACATACTAGGTCACAAATCAGGACTCAACCGATACCAAAAGACTGAGATTATTCCCTGCATATTCTCAGATCACAATGCTTGGAAACTGCAGCTCAATCACAAGGAAAAGTTCCAAAGGAATTCAAACACCTGGAAGCTAAAGACCATCTTGCTTAAGAATGCTTGGATCAACCAGGAGATCAAAGAAGAACTGAAACAATTCATGGAAACCAATGAGAATGAAGACACTTCGGTCCAAAACCTATGGGATACAGCAAACGCTGTCCTAAGGGGGAAATACATAGCGATCCAAGCCTCTCTAAAAAATATTTGAAATACCCAGAACACACCAGCTGTCTCTACACCTTAAAGAACTGGAGAATCAACAAGAAATCAAACCAACTCCACGCATAAGAAGGGAAATAATCAAGATTAGAGTTGAGATCAATGAGGTAGAAAACAGAGATACAGTAGAACATATCAATGAAACTAGAACTGTTTTTTTGAAAGAATCAATAAGATCAATAAACCATTGGCCACACTAATCCAAAAGAAAAGAGAGAAAGCCCAAATTCATTAAATTATGAATGAAAAGGGAGAGATCACAACTAACACCAAGGAAGTAGAAACAATCATCAGAAGTTATTATCAACAGTTATATGCCAATAAGCTAAGCAAGCTAGATAAAATGGATGCATTTCTGGAAAACTATAAACTCCCAAAATTGAACCAGGAAGAAATTCACAATATGAATAGACCAATATCTAGTAAGGAGATTGAAGCAGTGATCAAAACCTCCCAAAAATAATAGCCCAGGACCTGACAGATTCCCTGGGGAATTCTACCAAACTTTTAAAGAAGAAATAACGCCTATTCTCTTGAAGATGTTTCAAAAAATTGAAGCAGAAGGGAAACTTCCAGACTCTTTCTATGAAGCCAGCATTTCCCTGATCCCCAAACCAGGCAAGACCCTACCAAAAAGGAGAATTTCA
>NW_026754637.1:0-1264 GCF_022355385.1 Mustela nigripes
CCAACTGAACCACCCAGGAGCCCCTCCTTACTTTAGATTTGATTTTGTTGTTGTTGCCTAAAATGGAAGCTAAGATTATTAACTTTAATCTTTTTTTTTCTAATATTTGCATTCAGTACTGTATTTTCCCTTTAAGCAGCATTCCACACATTTTGCTACATTGTATTTTGTTGAGACTGGTCTCCTGTCATTTAGAAGTGTGTCATTTAATCTCCATGTATTTTGGACTTCTTCAGCTATCTTCTGTTACTGATTTTTAATTCCATTGCGGTCTGAGAACATACTTGGTGTAATTTTTATTTTTAAAAATTTGTTGTGTTTTGTGGCCCAGAATTATTCTGTCTTGATGAGTGTTCCATGTGAGCTTAAGAAGAATGTGTGTTGCACTATTACTGGGCGAAATTGTCTGTGTACATCTGTTGTACAGTAATTGATGGTGGTGTTAAGTGTGCCATGTCTGGACTGAATGTCCACATTTGTCAGATCCTTGTTGCCCTGCTGCTGGATCGGCCCGTTAATGATGGAGAAGTGTTGAAGTCACCAGCTGTGATAATGGAATTGTTTATTTCTCCCTGCAGTTCTGTTAGGTTGTGTCTCACCTGTGTTGATCAGGCACACATACGTTAAGGATAATTGTGTCTTCTTGGTCAGTCGATTTCTTTATCATTATGTAATGCTGCTCTTTATGCCTGATAATTTTCCTTCTCTGAAATCTGCTCTGTCTGAAATTCATGTAGCTACTCCATTGTTCCTGTGATTAGTGTTACTTTGGATTTTTTTTAATGTATCCTAGCATTTAACTTGTTGATATTTAAGTTGTTTCATTTTTCATCAAAATGTAATTCACAAAGCATAATAGTTGCCATTTTAAATTGTACTCTTCTCTGGTTTTTAGTATATTTACTGTGTATATGGTACATACGTCACTTCTATCTAATTCCAGAATGCTTCCATCACCCGGAAAATAAACCTCTTAGTTCCAATTCTCCCCTCCCCTTATTCCCTGGCAATCATGAATCTACTTTCTGTTTTTATGGATTTGCCTTTTCTGGAACATCTCATATCAGTGGAATGTATAACACGTGACCTTTTGTGTCTGGCTTCCTTTAACCTGAGAGTAGAATGTTTTCAGACTTCACTCGTGTTGTAGCATGTAACAGTTTATTCCTTTTTATGGTTGTGTAAGAGGCTCTTCCACATTTTATGTAACCATTCATCAGTTGATGGACGTTGGGTATATACTCATTTGGCTGTTACGAGCAGC
>NW_026754638.1:0-1264 GCF_022355385.1 Mustela nigripes
TCTGGGCTCTCTATTCTGTTCCATTGATCTATGTGTCTGTTTTTGTGCCAGTACCATGCTGTCTTGATGATGACAGTTTTGTAATAGAGCTTGAAGTCTGGAATTGTGATGCCACCAACTTTGGCTTTCTTTTTCAATATTCCTTTGGCTATTCAAGGTCTTTTCTGGTTCCATATAAATTTTAGGATTATTTGTTCCACCTCTTTGAAAAAAATGGATGGTATTTTGATAGGAATTGCATTAAATATGTAGATTGCTTTAGGTAGCATAGACATTTTCAAAATATTTCTTCTTCCAATCCAGGAGCATGGAACATTCTTCCATTTCTTTGTGTCTTCTTCAATTTCTTTCATGAGTACTTTATAGTTTTCTGAGTAAAGATTCTTAGCCTCTTTGGTTAGGTTTATTCCTAGGTATCTTATAGTTTTGGGTGCAATTGTAAATGGGATTGACTCCTTAATTTCTCTTTCTTCTGTCTTGTTGTTGGTGTAGAGAAATGCAATTGATTTCTGTGCATTGATTTTATATCCTGTACTTTACTGAATTCCTGTACAAGTTCTAGCAGTTTTGACGTGGAGTCTTTTGGGTTTTCCACATATAGTATCATATCATCTGCAAAGAGTGATAGTTTGACTTCTTCTTTGCTGATTTGGGTGCATTTAATTTCCTTTTGTTGTCTGACTGCTGAGGCTAGGACTTCTAGTACTATGTTGAATAGCAGTGGTGATAATGGACATCCCTGCTGTGTTCCTGACCTTAGCAGAAAAGCTTTCAGTTTTTCTCCATTGAGAATGATATTTGCGGTGGGTTTTTCATAGATGGCTTTGATAATATTGAGATATGTGCCCTCTATCCCTACACTTTGAAGAGTTTTGATCAGGAAGGGATGCTTTACTTTGTCAAATGCTTTTTCAGCACCTATTGAGAGTATCATATGGTTCTTGTTCTTTCTTTTATTTATTGATAGATTTGCAGATGTTGAACCAACCTTGCAGTCCTGGAATAAATCCCACTTGGTTGTGGTAAATAATCCTTTTAATGTACTGTTGAATCCTATTGGCTAGTATTTTGGTGAAAATTTTCGCATCTGTGTTCATCAAGGATATTGGTTTGTAGTTCTCTTTTGTGATGGGACCCTTGTCTGGTTTTGGGATCAAGGTGACGCTGGCTTCATAAAAAGAGTTTGGAAGTTTTCCTTCCATTTCTATTTTTTGGAACAGTTTCAGGAGAATAGGAATTAGTTCTTCTTTAAATGTTTGGTAGA
>NW_026754639.1:0-1264 GCF_022355385.1 Mustela nigripes
TACTAAACAGATGCTTTGACATCGCTCCCACGTGCAAGAATCCCATGTGTAGATGAGATTTGTTCTGATGGTTGACTCAAGAAACAGCCATATGCTGGTATTGAAACCCAGTCCTCTGAGGAGAGATGCCTGGAAACCAAACAATGGAACAGATTAGGGCCTAGGGGCCTGTTCGTTCCTTTATACCACTGGGGATATCAGTCTACAAGTTTGCGTGCAGGTAGGTTCTCAGTTGGGCTCAGATTGCTCCTGTTTGTCCTGGGAAGCCACAACTATTTGGATGGCCCCAGGGACTTTGGAGGTTTATCCTATTAGTAGCGTTTTGGCCATTGGAATGGGCACACACAATTCCCTTGGAGAGGGCATGTACAGTCCTCACCTTGGCTCCAGGGGCCTAAGCCTGTAGGCTGTGTAGGACCGGGTTGTTTGGACAGTTTTCTGAAAACACAAACTCGGTTTATGTTTCGGGTCATAGGTATGGCAGGACTGATCTACAGACCATGAGGGGAACTATTTGGGATATGAAAAAAGGGAGAGTGTAAGGCTCTTGCTCAATTATTTATCTCTGGATATCGTGTCACTCATGGTCGTGAAATTTCCGGGTGACTTCATGGGAAATGGATGAGTCTTATTCCCTGGGTTTTGGCCCAGTCCAAAGAGTTTGGGGTCATTCTGTGGGATGGAAGAAGTCCGTTTTTTTTTTGTTGTTGTTGTTGTTATGTTTTGTTTTGTTTTTCAAACTCCGGTGTCCCACCAAATGAGGGATTCCAGAGTAGAGACCTGGGGAGTTGTGACTGGACAACCAGAAATCTGGTTAAAATTTGGGGCCTAGGGACATGTCAAGCCCATTATGACATCTAATGGTACAGCCACTGAGAAGACGTACTAGAGGACAGGACTCACTCTGAGGGTCACAATGCGTGTTTATGCCCTCGTCGCACTCAAGAATGGGCGGCCCTCAGGGTGAATGCTGGTTTCACCTACACTGAACGTTGGACAACATGCCAACAACAAGGTTTCTTGCCATAGGGAAAGAGTTCTGATGTCTGTATCATTTTCAAACCCGGGCCGTGATTGGAGATAAGGTCTAGGTTATGAAGCCTTAAAACCCAGGTTAAGATGAGATGTCTACCTAAGGCCATGGCGGGTCCGATGTGCTCAGTGTGCGGCCAGCTGTCTGGTTGGGGCCAGGAGGTCCAGGCTCAGGCTGTGTCAGAAAGGGCATTAGTGCCCATTCAGCCTATATATTTGGGGTACAGCCGAA
>NW_026754640.1:0-1264 GCF_022355385.1 Mustela nigripes
GCCCTTTTTTCATATCCCGAAGAGTTCTCCTCATGGTCTGTAGATCATTCCTCCCATACCTATGACCGAAACATAAGCCGAGTTTGTGTTTTAAGACAACTGTCCAAACAGCCGTGGCCTACACACCCTACAGGCTCAGGTCCCTGGAGCCAAACCTGACGACTGTGCTTGCCCTCTCCAAGGGAATTGTATCTGCCCATTCCAATGGCCACAACACTATTAAGAGTATAAACCTCCAAAGTCCCTGATGCCATCCCAATATTTGTGTCTTCCCAGGACAAACAGGGGCAATCTGGGCCCATCTGAGCACCTACCGTCACTCAGACCTGTAGACTGATGTCCCCAGAGGTAAAAAGGAACGAACCTGTCCCTATGCACCTATCGGATCCATTGCATTGGTTTCCAGGCATCTCTCCTCAAAGGCCTGGATTTCAATAACAGCATATGGCTGTTTCTTGACTAACCCATCAGAACAAATCTCATCTACACACGGGAAACTTGCAAGATGGAGCTCTGTGAAAGCCTCTCTTTAGAAGAACCCTTCAGGGCCCCAGTGCCACCGCTTCATTCCAAGGTCTCCATAGACACAAAATAACATTAGGACACATCCACGGGAGACTCCATTTCAACTCAGCCTCCTCGGTTGCTCTCCCAGATCCAGCAGATCTAACCTGTCTTGTTGCTTGGCGACAATTGGAATGCGAGGTGGGCTACCCAGCCATCCATCCTTAGATCCCTGCTCGGAATCGTTGTCCTGGAGCCAACCAACAGGTCTCAATTGTCCTGCAGAAGAATATTTGCAGTTTGGAGCTTCTCACGACTCCCATCATGGGAATACCTCCTTGGTCTCGTGATCCACCCCCCCTTCAAGTAGGGGCCATCAGGGACAGAATGTCCAATCTGAGTGTTCATCAGATCCTCGCCATGACTTCAGATGCACGAGATCTCGATTCAGGTCTGTATATTGTGCCTGCCATATCCTCACCCAGAAACCTAGGCCTAGCATGGTTTCTCAGACTTCCGTCCTCAGACTACTGGCCCACAAATCCTCCAGGTTGGCAATCCAGAACTACAATGCAGCACTCTGCCTGCCCTCCAGAAGAAAAACTTTGCCCTCTGGGGCTACCCAGAAACCCCTAATGAGGATCAACCTGCAGGCCATTCGTCTGTACCCCAAATATATAGGCTGAACTGGGCACTAATGTCCTTTCTGACGCAGCCTGAGCCTGGACCTTCTGGCCCCACCCAGACAGCTGGCCGCACA
>NW_026754641.1:0-1264 GCF_022355385.1 Mustela nigripes
TCATGCTGATGTGCTCCTATGTTATTATCTTGTATTCTCTGAGAAACTACAGTGCTGAAGGGAGGAGAAAAGCCTTCTCCACCTGCATCTCTCACATCATTGTGGTCATCTTGTTCTTTGGTCCTTGCATATTCATATACACACGCCCGGCAACCACCTTCCCCATGGATAAGATGATAGCTGTGTTTTATACACTTGGAACACCTTTGATCAATCCTCTGATTTACACATTGAGGAATGCAGAGGTGAAAGATGCCATGAGGAAGTTATGGAGAAAGAAGTTAATCTTAGATGACAAAAGATAATATGGTATTGCAAAGTTTTCTTCATAGTTTGGATTTTTCTAGAAGTACATTGAGAATCCTATCTTTTTACTGTGGTGTTAACATCATCAGGGGGCATGAGAATTCATTACTTCAAGAATGAACATGTAGGGGCACCTGGGTGGCTCAGTGAGTTAAAGCCTCTGCCTTCAGCTCAGGTCATAATCCCAGGTTCCTGTGATCTATCCCCACATCAGGCTCTCTGATCAGCAAGGAGCATGCTTCCTCCTCTCCCTGACTACTTGTGATCTCTGGCTGTCAAATAAATAAATAAATAAATAAATAAATAAATAAATAAAATCTTTAAAAACAAAATACAAAACAAAAGATGAATGAACATGTACACTGGTTAGTGTTGAGCCATTTTCATGTACAGAAGAGACAGCACCGGGTACGGACTTAACACACATGGCTTAGATATTCACTGCTGTGTCTCTAACTCTCTTGCCTGTCTAGCATGGTTCTGGTTTTGACCTAGTTTTTCCCTGCCCTTCTTCATGTTGTTTTGTGGTGTCTCTGTTTATAAGTTGTGTTTTATTTGCTTATATCCACAGCTTGGCAGGCTTTTCCTCCTTCAAATGACTTCTTTTGTATTAGACACTTCAGTCACATCAAGTCTGATCATGGAGCTTCAACTTGGTTGTTCTTTTTGGTTGACTGAGCAGAAAGCACCAGATTCAAATGATTGTAAAATCTTCAAGTTTTAAGGGACAAGCTATTACTTAGGTAATTCTCTTTTATTTCTTGGGGTCATACTTCAAATTCTTCTAATATTTATTTAGGTTCTTCTAGAAGAGTGGCAGAATGTAGTGTAAATATTTACCATTCTGAAGAGATATTTTTACCTTGGGTTGTTTCTCATGGTTGGGGTGGTACTCTTTGTATTCTTTTTGTAAAAACTTTTTGCTTCTTCAATGAGCACTTCTAATTTGGGGGAAGCA
>NW_026754642.1:0-1264 GCF_022355385.1 Mustela nigripes
TAAAAAAAGCCTTCATGGGGCGCCTGGGTGGCTCAGTGGGCTAAAGCCTCTTGCCTTCAGCCCAGGTCATGATCCCAGGGTCCTGAGATCAAGCCCCGCATCGGGTTCTCTGTTCAATGGGGAGCCTGCTTTCCCCTCTCTCTGCCTGCCTCTCCGCCTACTTGTGATCTCTGTCTTTCAAATAAATAAAATCTTAAAAAAAAAGGCCTTCATATTTTATTAAAAATTTTAGGCGTCTGAATTCAAAAGGTTAACAATATAGTACAAGAATAATAATAATAATAATATATCATCTAATAATAATATAATAATAATTTTTCCTGCATAGTCACTGCTGCACACTAGTAAAATGAGATGTTTCTTTTCTTTTTTAAAGATTTTATTTATTTTATTTATTTGACAGACAGAGATCACAAGTAGGCAGAGAGGCAGGCAGAGAGAGAAGGAGGGAAGTGGGCTCCTCGCTGAACAAAGAGCCCGACATGGGGCTTGATCCCAAGAGCCTGAGATGACCCTAGCCAAAGGCAGAAGCTTAACCCACCCAGGCGCCCCGAGATGTTTATTTTAATTTGGGATTATGGAGGGGCAAGGTGTTTTTGGCCCTCCTGCTGAAGTAGGGACTCCTGTCAGTATTGTCTCCAACTTTTTCCCTAATAGTAGCTCTGGAAGATGAAGACGTCCCTCCATCTCCCAGACATGAAGGTTTGACCAGGACATGGGATGGTATAAGCTCATTGACATAGTATCATGAACTAAGCCCTGGTTTATTGGTCACAGTCATTCTCCAAGTATTTTTAGGAGTAAACTTCAGGTGTTGCCCTTACTCTAATTTTTCTTTCTGAGATTTCTGACTGCAATTGCTACTTCTTGCAGTCACTCGAGGAGAAATGAGGCATGTGGCAGCGCAACAGTGTGTTTTTCTTTCAAGATGACAGTATCACTCTTGATTTCTGTATGCATCTCGGATTTTCATATACGAACATGGATTTTGGTGTCTACCCTGAGGAGATGATACGTACGGTGTGAGGTACACTTGTATTCTCATGACACGTCACCTGGGTTATCCAGAACGTTCTGGGCCCGGCAGAAAGGCAGAAACCCGGGTGAATTCCTCATTGTTCCAGCAGGCTGTCAGCCCTCAAAGGCCTTCTGGATGTGTTTGTGCATCGCAGTGTCTGCTGTGTAAGATACAGAAAGAGCACAGTAGTTAAGGGGGAAAATATTTAGGAACACATTTTCCAGGAGGAACCAGGATTCAGTTTGG
>NW_026754643.1:0-1264 GCF_022355385.1 Mustela nigripes
AAGAAAGAGATGTAACACTATTTAGATAAATCTGATAAAAAGTACAAGTAATATTGGTCTATTAAATATATATAATTTCTGGGAGAAGAGGAATATGGCAGAGGCATAGGGGGCCATAGTTTTGTCCAGTCCCTGGAATTCAGCTAGATAGCTTTCAAATCATTCTAAACACCTGTGAACTCAACCTGAGATCTGAGAAAAGAACTATTCTAATTCTACAAATAGAAAAGTGACCACATTCTGCAAGGTAGGAGGTGTGGGATGGAGAAATGAATCGAAGGGGATACATGGGAAGATAAACTGTTGGGGGGGATGCATAAACTGCTTATCAGAAAGTGATACAGCAGTGGTGTGCAAACAGGAACTTTTATAAGTCTAATCCGGTGACGGACATCCCTGCTTGAAAAGCACTCAGGTGGAGAAGTGGGGTAGAATCCTAGGTAGAACTGCCTGAACTCAGGATCCCCAGGGTCACACAGAATGGGGTGCCTGAGTATGGGAGAGTTCCCAGGAGTTTCAGCAGGGAATCCAGCTGCAATCAAAGAGCAGAGGAGGGGGCTTTCAGCTCAGTGTTTCCATTAATCACAAACCCCAGCCCATTGGGTAACCACTCTCAGAACAGGGCCAAACATGCAGAAGAACCAGGGCAAGACCTCCTCCTTCCCCCAGAGGACTGGCATGAATGCAGCCACAGATAAAAATGTTCAAAGGCTGGGTGTACACAGAGTGCATACAGAAACCAGGGAGACGAGAGTGATTGACAGCTCCTGTGTGAGGGCACACTGAAGAGTGGAGGGTGCCTGCTTTCAGCTCTAGGGCTGGACACTGGGAGGCTCACATTTTCATTCTAATCCTCTCAAGCAGTGTGGAAAACCGTCAGGGAACGAAAGCCACAAAGAGGAATCTGGAGGCCCTAAATTAGCCTGGACCCCTGGCAAGGGCAGTGCAATACCATCAGGGCAAGGACCTCTGAGAATTAGCGCAACAGGCCCTTCCCCCAGAAAATCAGCAAGAACTTCCCGCTAAGATCAAGTTTAAGGAATCACAGACAACTGCAAAACTCTAGTGCTGGGGGAAAATACTATATAGAATCCATGGCTCCTTAAACTTTCAAGTTTAATTTTCTTTATCTTTTTCCATTTCAACGAATTTCTCATTTTATCAACTCGGGTTTTTTAAACATTTTTAATTGTAATTTTTATAGTTACATTCTGTCCTTTCATAGTGCTTAACTTTATTTTTGCATATATATATTTTTTCTTTC
>NW_026754644.1:0-1263 GCF_022355385.1 Mustela nigripes
GCCTGAGCCCAGACCATTCCATAGACACCGACACAGCTGGCTGCACAACCAGCACATTGGACCCGCCACTGCCTTAGGCCACCATCCATTCCCAACCTGGGTTTTCAGTCATCGGAACCTAGACCTTGTCTCCAATCCCTGCACAGGGGGGAACCTGATGCACAAGTCAGAACCCCTCCTTCCCCATGGCGAGAAACCTTTGCTGCTGGCAGTGAGTCAAACCTTCAATGTAGGAGATAAAGGCATGGCCCATGAGGCCACGCCCATGCGTGAGGGCCTCCTTGGGCACAAACACAGATTGCGAACCTCAGCGTGAGTACCTTATTCAAGTAGCGCCTCTCTGCGGCTGGACTGAGAGCCCGCATCTGAGGCTTGCCATGCCCATAGGCACCCAGGCCTAACTGGATGCTGGGTATTCCAGTTGTCAGTACCCCTGCTGTGCTCTAGAATCCCTCTACTGGGGGGACACCTGTGGCAGAAAACAGTACTCTTCCGTTCCCACAAAATGAACACAAACACTTGGGAGCTTGGACAAGCCCCAGTGTGGAAGGCTCTTCTTCGGCCCCTGAAGCAACCCCTACACTGAACGGTTATTTTGAACGTAACACACAGAGACAAAAGCCTGAGGGACTGCCTCCCACTTGCCCTCCGTTGATATCCAGGGGATCTCTCCTCACAGACTAGACATCATGCCTGCCATTACCTTGTCCCCGACCTGAGCCAACTTTGTTGTTTCAGACATCTGTTCCCACAACCCTGGCAAACACAGCCTCTAGGCTGTGTCCACTGGAGCCATACCACAGAACCGTGCCTGGTATCTCCTGGTAAACTGTGCCCATTCCTTTGGCCAATACCTCCAGAATATGAGAAACCTCAAGGCCCCCGAGGACACCTCACTACTGTAAGCCTCCCTGGACACACAGGGGCATTCTGACACTAGCTGAGCAGCTACCTCCACGAAGCCATGCACGCAGCTGTCCACAGGGACTGAAGGTTCAACCGGACAGGCCCTTAGGCCCTAATCTCAACTCTTGCTTTGGTTTCCAGGTATCTCTCCTTAGAGGCTTTGGTTCGAAGAACAGGATATGGGGCTTTCCTGAGGCACTGAACAGAACACCTATCGCTCCACATGGGAAGCTTCCTTGTTGAAGCCGTGTCAAACACCCCAGGTAGGAGAATCCTGCAGCTTCCCTGAGCCACCTCCACATTCCAAGGTCACCCAGGCCACCAACCCACATTAGGACTCATCCTCAGAAGAGTCCA
>NW_026754645.1:0-1263 GCF_022355385.1 Mustela nigripes
GTCTTCACCCTGACTCTGACCCAGTAAAAGACCATAAACCTTACCATGACCCTAACAGTGACGCTGACCCTGACCCTAACACTAACCCTGACACTGAATGGGAGCCTGACCCTAACTCTAACCCTAAACGTAACCCTGACCCTGACACTAACACGGGCCCTGACCCTAAACCTAATGCTGAACCTAACCCTAAAACTAACCCCTAACATTCCCTGACACTGACCCTAACCCGGTCTAACCCTAACCCGCAACCTACCTCTAACCCTAACCATAACCCCACTTTTACAATAAACCTGACTCTGTCCCTGACCCTGATCATAAACCTAACTCTGAACTTTGCCTATGTCAGAACTTAACCTTAAACCTGACCCTGGCCTTGACCTTAACACTGACCCTAACCCTGTCTGTAAACCTAACTCTGACCCAATTCGTGATTCTGAACAGAATCCTAGCCCTAAATCTAACCCTGATCTTGAACCTACTCATAAAACAGAACCTAAACATAAAGCTGACCTAACCCTAACCCTGACAGCAAACCTGTCCAAAACCTAACCCTGACCCTGACATGAACCTTGCCCCAAAACCAAAACTTGAACCTGACCCTAAATCTGACCATGACCCTGAACCTGACCCTAAACATAACCGTCACGCTAACACTGACCGTGGCCCTGACTCTGAGCGTAACACTAACTGTGACCCTACTGTGAGCCTGACCCTAAACCTAATCATGAACCTAATGCTAACCCTGACCCCTACCCTAAGCCTTACGCTAACCCTTACCCCAACGACGTTTAACCCCAACCCTCTGCCTGTCCTCCGTCCACTTGTGATCTCTCTCTGTCAAATAAATAATAAATAAAATCTTAAAAAAAAAAGAATGACTCTACTTTTAAATAATAGCTTAAAAGGGGCACCTGGGTGGCTCAGTGGGGTAAAAAGACTTGTAGACTAGTGGATTAGACTAGAGTGCCCAGATATGGACCATCAACTCTATGGTCAAAAAATCTTTGACAAAGAAGAGAAAATTACACAGTGGAAAAAAGACAGCCTCTTCAATCAATGGTGCTGGAAAAATTGGACGGCTATGTATGGACAAATGACACTCAACCATTCTCTAATACCATACATAAAGATAAATTCGAAATGGACAAACGACCTCAACGTGAGGCAGGAATCTATCAAAATCCTATAGGAGAACATAGGCAGTAACCTCTTGGACACTGGCCACAGCAAATTCTTTCAAGACATGTACCCAAAGACAAA
>NW_026754646.1:0-1263 GCF_022355385.1 Mustela nigripes
GGGATTAAGTATGATGTTAAAATGATCAATAAAGATTGTAAAATGGCTTGATTACTCTGCTCAAAGAAATGAGAGGGGAAGCAAATTGAACAAAAAACTGAAACTAAAAATGATATTGAGAAAAATTTTATAAATGAACCAAATGGATACTCTAGAACTTTAAAGATACGACAGCTAATTTAAGATACCACAGGGGTGCCTGGGTGGCTCACTTAATTAAACCTCCAATTCTTTTTCCTTTTTTTTAAACACCTTAATTTTATTTTATATCTTTCATTTTGGCTCAGGTCATGATGTCAGGATTGTGAAATAGAGCCCAGAGTTGGGCTCAGTGCTGAGCATGGAGCCTGCTTAAGATTGTTTTCCCTTCTTTTTCTATCCCTCCCTGCGCTCTCACTCGCTCGCTCTCTCTTGCTTGCAAATAAATAGATAGATAGATAGATAATAGACAAAGCAAAATAAAAGCAGATTATGAAAATAAATATAAAGATTGTGAAATGAAAACAAGTTCAAAATAAAATAGAGAAGACCTACACAGCTAAAAGTTCATTCAGAAAATCTACTATTAAGACACAATGTTAAGATATCAAAAGATTGGAGCATGTATTTTACAGAAAGGGTAATCCAAATGGCCACTCATATATAAAAACTGTTTATCTTTATTATGAATCTGGAATTAAATTAAATTAAATTAAAAATAAACTAAAACCTAGAATGACATACTATTACACACTTACCATCTTGGGCAACAGTGAAAATGTCTTGCAAGAATGTGAAGGAATGACAGTGCACATAATAAAATCATATGAGATAAGTTGGACAATATTTAGAAAACTTAAAAATTAAAAAAAAAAATTTGGTCCGTTCCTAGAAATACAACATGGAACTAAAGGGATATTTTCACCAGGATATGCAAACAGATGATTATAGTTATTTCATTCATAACGGCAGATCAGTAGTGGTATATTTGCACAATGTTACATTAAATAAGAGAGAATATTAACAAACTGGGAGGAGGGGCTAGGTTGTTATCATAAACAGATCTTCTATGGTGCTGATTATGTTCTATTTCTCAAAATCTTTAAGTTAAAAAAGTTTTCAAATTTATATCTAGATAGATAGATAGATAGGTAGGTAGATGATAGATAGATATCCCAGAAGCTGCAATGCTAGGCTAAGACCAGGCTTTAAAGGGCTTTTCTATGCTCTACTAAAAACTTTAAACCATTCATTATATCATAGCTCAGTGTTCAAATCTCCATT
>NW_026754647.1:0-1263 GCF_022355385.1 Mustela nigripes
TTCAGTTTTAGGATTTTCAAGTATATCAAATATCTGTATTTGTCCTGTAAGTCCTTGATAGGAATCTCCTTGAAGATAAAACTCATTTTGCAAGAGAATTAAAACAATTATAAATGCCAAAAACTCAGAATGGATATGGTTAGAGCTAAAGAGACACGGGAGTTTACAATTTAGCTGCAAGGAAATCAGGTTATTTCTGTGATACATAACATTTCCATAATTACAGTATCAAGCGGTGATCTCTCAAAACATTAAAACTTTAGGAAGTGAGTAGAATCTCTAGAATAGTTATAGTATTTTCCCAAATGTAATCCAAGGTTTATCATTGGTTCAGTAGTACTTCATGAGCAACTTCACATACCAAGAAAAAGCCTGAGTTAAAGAGATTTACAATTTAAATCTTGTCAACATTTGCTAAACTCTTAGAAAGTGTTGAAGCATATGCCTAAATATAATTAGGGATGTTAAACACCTAATAAAACAAAACATAGAAACTGGGTTTTCTGGGCTGGCAAAGAGAAAACCATTTACATTTTCTTAACAGCAGATCAATTGATCTAAGAAAACATTGTCCTTTTGAACAGAGACAATTTCAGCCTTGTACCAATGTACCTTTAAAACCCATTCATTTCAATCTTAATCCATTCTTGACCATAGATAAAATTCCTTTTCTGAAGATCTCCCTTCACAAACCTTCTACAACTTTCCTTTGCATTCAGGTTTTGTCCCAAGCCATTTCCTTCCAAACAACCATCTCATTTAGGACAAAATTATCTTCCTTTACCTTCAACAAAATTTATTCCCATTCCTTAAATCTTTCTTACATATCTCCTACTTTCCTACATAGTTTCCCTTATTTCCATCAGTCTTAGTTACACTAAGCAGAACTTTGTATTCTTAGAAACACCTTTAGTTATTAACTAATTGTGAACTGTTACAACAGAATTCTTCAGGTGGCAATTTATCAATCAGTTAAGTGGCAAACAAGTTTACCAACAGATTTAAATACTCTTAGTTTCTTTGCAGTAAGAAGTCAAAAGCACAAACCTACATCCAGTAATTAACGACTTAGCTTTTTATCCTGTTTGGTTAAGATATAGATGTCCACAATTCAATTCCATTTGTCATCCAAGCGAAACTTTAAAACTTTCAGGTTACCAAAGACTTTGAAAGCTATTTCAGCAATTAGCCATTAGAACTTTGAGACAGACAATTAACCATCAGTTTAGTTATTCCTTTGCTAACAAATTTTAACAAGTAACA
>NW_026754648.1:0-1263 GCF_022355385.1 Mustela nigripes
TAGGGCCCCAGTGCCACCGCTTCATTCCAAGGTCTCCATAGACACAAAATCATATTAGGACACATCCACGAGAGAGTCCTTTTCAACTGAGCCTCCTCGGTTGCTCTTCCAGATCCGGCAGATCTAACCTGTCTTGTTGCGTGGAGTCAATTGGAATGCGAGGTGGCCTACCCAGCCATCCATCCTTAGAACCCTGCTCGGAATCGTTGTCCTGGATCCAAACAACAGGTCTCAATTGCCTTCAGAAGAATCTTTGCAGTTATGATCTTCGCAGAACTCCCATCTTGGGAAAAACCCCATGGACTCGTGATCCACACCCCCTTCAAGAATGGGCCATCAGTGACAGAATGTCCTACCTGAGCGATCGTCTATCCTCGCCCTGATTTCAGATGCACGAGATCTCGTTTCAGGTCTGTATATTGTGCCTGCCATATCCTCAGCCAGAAACCTAGGCCTAGCATCGGTTCTCAGACTTCCGTCCTCAGACTACTGGTCCACAAGCCCTCCAGTTTGGCAATCCAGAACTACAATGCAGCACTCTGCCTGTCCTCCGGAAGGAAAACATTGCCCTCTCGGGCTACCAAGAAACCCCAAATGAGGATCAACCTGCACACCATTCTGCTGCACCCCAAATATATAGGCTGACCTGGGCACTAATGCCCTTTCTGACAAAGCCTGAGCCTGGACCTCCTGGCCCCACCCAGACTGCTGGCCTCACAATGAGCACATCGAACCCTCCTTGGCCTTAGGTCGTCATCACTTCTCAACCTCGGTTTTCAGGCTTCAGAACCTAGACCTTATCTCCAATCACGGCCCGGGTTTGAAAATGATGCAGAAATCAGAACTCTTTCCCCGTGGCAAGAAACCTTGTGGTTGGCATGTTGTCCAAGGTTCAGTGTAGTTGAAACCAGTGCGGCCCATGTGGCCCCCCCATGCTTGTGGGCCACATTGGTCACAAAGACACATTGTGACCTTCAGCCTGAGCCCAGTCCTCAGGTAAGTCCTCCCATCCCACATATTGAAGAAAAGCAATTGGATCGGGCCAAATCGACAGAGAGCATGATTCGTCCATGGCCCATGAGGCCTCCCCAACATTTCTAGGCCATCGCTGATACAAAATCCAGAGACAAAAGCCTGAGCATGTGCCTCAGACTCGCTCATTCTTCATATCCTGAAGAGTTCTTCAGATAAGAACCTACACGGCACTCGAATGCACCCCAAAAATATAGTCTAACCTGGGCACTAATGCACTGTCTGACAACC
>NW_026754649.1:0-1263 GCF_022355385.1 Mustela nigripes
CTACTTAATATCTCCTCAGCAAATCACTTCCAGGAGCCCACTTGGGTCCTCCTCCATAGGGCAGATCCTGGTCCCCACCTTGTATGCCCCTCCATGACCATGTAACCATGTTATTCTCAGAATCCCTACTTTCCTCCCCTTCTTTATTTTACCAATCCCTTACTCTCATCCTCCACTCAAATCAAAAATACACTGCTTCTGAAACATTCAAATCCCATCTGTTCCATAAAGCTCATTCAGTTTAAACTGATCTCTATGTCTTTTAAAATTTACAGAAATTGTAAAATTCATCACACGAGCAATTATTTTGCATTGTGATGCCTCTTCTTATTGTCAATATAAGTATTTTATTATTATTTCACATTTCATGTGATTTTACAGATTAAAATATAAATTCTTCATGCATACAGAATCTATCTTATATCCTTATATTCACTTATAACATTGTATCTTCTAGCACATCGTGTCTTATACTTAATAGATGGTAAATAAAAATGTGCACATCTGATGTGTATATATATATATATATATATACACACACACATATACATATATATATATATACACATATGTATATGACTTTGATTATACCTTAGTGGTAGCCACAGCCTCCATTTCCTCATCAATATCTCCTTCCTGTTCCCATATAATTAACACCTTAACCACTCCCAAGTGGCTGTTTTAGACCCGAAATACAGTACTGATACAGGGAAGAAAGTTAAGATAAAACTAAATTAAGTTGTAATATTACTTTGGAGATATAAAATGCAAGACTGGAGAACTAATACTCAATTTGTTAGGCAATTGTGAGTCATTAAATGTTTTTGAACAAGGAAGTGATAACACAGTAGCCATGATTTAGTAAAGGAAATTAATTTGCCTATTTGTATGTTACAAATTGGAAGAGAAACAGGCAAGTGAGGGCTGATATTCCTCAATTAACTATTGAAAGGATCTATGTGAAAAGGATTAAGAGCTTGAAATAAGGGGCTGGCAGATGAAATGTGAAGTATGCAATGCAAGGAATGTTCTAAGTGAAGGACTTTCAATACATTGGAAAGGCTGATTGAAAAAGAAAGAGGAGTTACATGTGACAAGTTATAATTCTCAATGTGTGGAAAAGATTATTATATTATTTATAGAAACAAAGTTGACTGGGGGAAGAACACAGTGAGTTATTTTCAATATGTTTAATTTGAGATGGCATT
This sequence comes from Mustela nigripes, assembly GCF_022355385.1. NCBI lineage: Eukaryota > Metazoa > Chordata > Mammalia > Carnivora > Mustelidae > Mustela > Mustela nigripes. The sequence goes on from NW_026754649.1 coordinate 1,209, forward strand.
TATCTATGCAGAGGTACCCAGGAAGCAGCTGGAGATAGAGGATTAAGAAAGAAGT
>NW_026754650.1:0-1263 GCF_022355385.1 Mustela nigripes
CCCAGAAACCTAGGCCTAGCTTGGGTTCTGGGTGAGGATATGGCAGGCACAATCTACAGTCCTGAATCTAGATCTCGTGTTTCTGAAGTCAGGGCGAGGATCAGATGATCGCTCAGGTTGTCCCTGAGGGCCCCTTCTTGAAGGGGGGGGATCACGAGGCCATGGGGGTTTTCCGACGTATGGATTTGTGAGAAGGTCTCAAATGCAAAGATTCTTCTGCAGGTCAATTGAGACCTGTTGGTTGGCTCCAGGACAACGATTCCGAGCAGGGTTCTAAGGATCGATGGCTGGGTACCCACCTCGCATTCCAATTGTCTCCAAGCAACAATAATTTAGATCTGCTGGATCTGGGGGAGCAACCGAGGAGGCTGAGTAAATGGACTCTCCCGTGGATAAGTCCTAATATGATTTTGTGTCTATGGAGACCTTGGAATGAAGCGGTGGCACTGTTGCCCTGAAGGGTTCTCCTAAACACAGGCTTTCACACAGATCCATCGTGCAAGTTTCCCATGTGTAGATGAGATTTGTTCTGATGGGTGAATCAAGAAAAAGCCATATGCTGTAATTGAAATCCAGGCCTCTTAGGAGAGATGCCAGGAAACCAATGCAATGGAAAAGATAGATGCATAGGGGCCTGTCTATTCCTTTTTACCTGTGGGGACATCAGTCTACGGGTCTGAGTGCAGGTACGTGCTCAGATGGGCGACATTGCCCCTGTTTCTCCAGGGAAGCCACAAATATTGGGATGGCCTCAGGAACTTTGGAGGTTTATTCTTTAATATTGTTGTGGCCATTGGAATGGGCACATACAATTCCATTGGAGATGGCAAGCACAGTCGTCAGTTTTAACTCCAGGGGCCTGAGACTGTGGGGTGTGTAGGCCAGTTCTGTTTGGACAGTTGTCTGAAAACACAAACTCGGCTTATGTTTCGGGTCTTTGGTATGGCAGGACTGATCTACAGACCATGAGGAGAACTCTTCGAGATATGAAAAAAGGGAGAGTGTGAGGCTCTTGATTAAGTTTTTGCCTCTGGATATCGTGTCAGTCATGGTCTTGAAATTTCCGGGTGACTTCATGGGACATGGACGAGTCTTACTCTGGGGGTTTGGCCCCGTCCAAAGAGTTTGGGGTCATTCTGTGGGAAGGAAGAAGTCCGTTGTTCTGTTTTTGTTGATTTGTTTTGTGTTGTTTTTCAACCTCAGGTGTCCCACCAAATGAGGGATTCCAGAGTAGAGCCCTCGGGAGGGGCGAGTGGACAACCA
>NW_026754651.1:0-1263 GCF_022355385.1 Mustela nigripes
AGCAGGAGTGGCAATCCTTATATCAGATCGATTAGATTTTAAGCCAAGACTATAAAAAGATTTGAGGAAGGACACTACATCATACTCAAAGGGTCTGTCCAACAAGAAGATTTAACAATTTTAAATATCTATGCCCCCAACATGGGAGCAGGCAACTACATAAACCAATTAATAACAAAATCAAAGAAACACATCAACAATAATACAATAATAGTAGGGGACTTTAACACTCCCCTCACTGAAATGGACAGATCATCCAACAAAATATCAGCAAGGAAATAAAGGCCTTAAATGACACACTGGACCAGTTGGACATCACAGATATACTCAGAACATTTCATCCCAAAGCAACAGAATACACGTTCTTCTCTAGTGCACATGGAACATTCTCCAGAATAGATCACATCCTCGGTCCTAAATCAGGACTCAACCGGTATCAAAAGATTGGGATCATTCCCTGCATATTTTCAGACCACACTGCTCTAAAGTAGAACTCAACCACAAAAGGAAGTTTGGAAATAACCCAAATACATGGAGACTAAACAGCATCCTTCTAAAGAATGAATGGGTCACCCGGTAAATTAAAGAAGAATTGAAAAAAATCATGGAAACAAATGATAATGAAAATACAACGGTTCAAAATCTGTGGGACACAACAAAGGCAGTCCTGAGAGGAAAATATAGAGCGGTACAAGCCTTTCTCAAGAAACAAGAAAGGTCTCAGGTACACAACCTAACACTACACCTAAAGGAGCTGGAGAAAGAACAAGAAAGAAACCCTAAGCCAAGCAGGAGAAGAGAAATCATAAAGATCAGAGCAGAAATCAATGAAATAGAAACCAAAAAAACAATAGAACAAGTCAACGAAACTAGGAGCTGGTTCTTTGAAAGAATTAATAAAATTGATAAAACCCTGGCCAGATTTATCAAAAAGAAAAGAGAAAAGACCCAAATAAATAAAATCATGAATGAAAGAGGAGAGATCACAACTAACACCAAAGAAATACAAACTATTATAAGAACATACTATGAGCAACTCTACACCAACAAATTTGACAATCTGGAAGAAATGGATGCATTCCTAGAAACATATAAACTACCACAACTGAACCAGGAAGAAATAGAAACCCTGAACAGACACATAACCAGTAAGGAGATTGAAACAGTCATTAAAAATCTCCAAACAAACAGAAGCCCAGAGCCAGACGGCTTCCCGACGTGATATTACCAAACTTTTAAAGAAGAACTAATTCCTATTCTCCT
>NW_026754652.1:0-1263 GCF_022355385.1 Mustela nigripes
GTGTGTGCAGCCTGCATGACTGGCCTCTAGATCATGCACCACAGCTCCTTCTCTCTTCACTGTCAAGGAGCAAGAACAACACCCCCTGGACCTAACACCTTCCCACTCCAGATCTTCCCACACATGTCTCAGGTAAACATTCAAAGTGGAGTGGGTCCAGGTGGAACATAAATCAGAGTTGGAACTAAGTTGAGTTTGTTGGTTTAATTAAGATAAGACCTGTCTTTGAAGTTACAGCAGTAAATGTGAAACTTTTATTCTATCAGTTTACTGAAGGTCAGATAAGCTTGTGTTACTTGTTAAAATTTGTTAGCAAAGGAATGACTAAACTGGTGGTTAATTTTCTCAAATTTCTAATGGGTAATTGCTGAAGTAGCTTTCAAAGTCTTTGGTAACCTGAAAGTTTTAAAGTTTCGCTTGGATGACAAATGGAATTGAATTGTGGACATCTATATCTTAACCAAACAGGATAAAAAGCTAAGTCATTAATTACTGGATGTAGGTTTGTGCTTTTGACTTCTTACTGCAAAGAAACTAAGAGTATTTAAATCTGTTGGTAAACTTGTTTGCCACTTAACTGATTGATAAATTGCCACCTGAAGAATTCTGTTGTAGCAGTTCACAATTGGTTAATAACTAAAGGTGTTTCTAAGAATACAAAGTTCTGCTTAGTGTAACTAAGACTGGTGGAAATAAAGGGAAACTGTATGTAGGAAAGTAGGAGATATGTAAGAAAGATTTAAGGAATGGGAATAAATTTTGTTGAAGGTAAGGGAAGGTAATTTTGTCCTAAATGAGATGGTTGTTTGGAAGGAAATGGCTTGGGACAAAAGCTGAATGCAAAGGAAAGTTGTAGAAGGTTTGTGAAGAGAAATCTTCAGAAAAGGAATTTTAGCTATGGTCAAGAATGGATTAAGATTGAAATGAATGGGTTTTAAAGGTACATTGGTACAAGACTGAAATTGTCTCTGTTCAAAAGGACAATGTTTTCTTAGATCAATTGATCTGCTGTTAAGAAAATGTAAATGGTTTTCTCTTTGCCTGCCCAGAAAAACCAGTTTCTGTGTTCAGTTTTATCAGGTGTTTAACATCCCTAATTATATTTAGGCATGTGCTTCAACACTTTCTAAGATTTTAGGAAATGTTGACAGGATTTAAATTGTAAATCTCTTTAACTCAGGCTTTTCCTTGGTATGTGAAGTTGCTCATGAAGTACTACTGAACCAATGATAAACCTTGGATTACATTTGGGAAAATACTATA
>NW_026754653.1:0-1263 GCF_022355385.1 Mustela nigripes
CAAAGACCCCTTAAAACTCAACAATGGGGGAAAAACCTGATTAAAAATGAGCCAAAGACCTTAGCAGATACCTCACAAAAGAAAATATTACAGATGGCAAATAAGCATATAAAAAGATGCTTCACATCATATGTCATCCAGAAAATGCAAATTAAAACAAAAAAGAGACATACCCAGAATCCAGAACACTGACAACAGAACACGAAATGTTGGTGAGGATGTGGAGCAACAGGAATGTTCTTCCAAGTCTATTGAGAATAAAGAACGGAAAACAACTTGGCAGTTTCTTACAAAACTAAACATATTCTTGCCAGATGATTCAGCAGTAGCAGTTCTTGGTATTTATCCAAAGAAGATGAAATCTATACCCACAAAGATGTCTATAGTAGTTTTATTCATTACTGACAAAAGCTTGGAAGCAACCAAGATATTTTTCCATAGGTGAAAGGTCAAATAAAGTGTAGTACATGCAAATAATGGAATATTATTTAATGCTAGAGAAATGAATTACCATGCCATGAAAAGATATGGATATAAATATTTAATAAATATTTGATTTTAGGCTTCTACCAGTCTATCATATTATAGTATTAGTATATTTTAACAGTGAATGCTCAGCATTCACGAATTTACCTAATAAAATATTTTGGGTTCAATATCTTATATACTTCAACCTCTATGATTATATTCCTAATAATTTTGAATTGGGGTAAATAAACCTTAATTTTTTGTAACTTGTTTCTTATTGCAAAAGAGCTCAATGAAAATTTAGAAAATAAAAATTTACAAAAAAAAAGTTTACTATACTATTGCCAAATAATTTAAAACTTTACCTTATATTCAAATACATATATTTTTCTAAATTGATTTATATGCTACTAAAACCAAAAATGTTTAGTTATACTAGATTTCATATCATGCAATCAATGCCAGAAAGCCCTCTGGCAATGACTTGTCTTAAATAGAGTTAAGATGGGTGTTATTACAATGCAAGATGGAAACAAAGATAGTATAACAATTGAGTGTTACATAACTTTTCTGTTTTGATCAAGTTACTAAACTACAAAAGGCTTTTATCAGTGACAGACTTGGGAATTTAACAAAACTTTAAAACTAGCATGTGTGACTCATTCCTAGAAAACAACACAATCAATAACACTTTATTTAGATGAAATCATGACTATTTCTCCATTTGAATAAAAAAGGTAGCAACCCCAATAAGTTTATTGAACATGAAAAGTTGAAATGCTATAATGCTCCTAA
>NW_026754654.1:0-1263 GCF_022355385.1 Mustela nigripes
TCTTCTGAAAGACCCTCTCCCTCTCCATTGCTTTGCCTTCTGGAGTGCGACCCAGGAACTTCATAGGGGCTGTCTCCCATTGCCTCCAAAGGCATTATGCTGTCTGCCTTGCCTGATAGGGCTGCTCTTCCCACCTGGGATGGTTGGGATTCTGGGCTCCACCACCATTTATGGGCAAAGGGAATGGGTCCTGTCAAGGGAGGAGTGGGTGTGCTGGAGTAACTTGGGTCCCTTGAGTACCAGGGCCTCTTTGTCCCTTCCTTTGTACCTCTTGTATCCCAGAAAATATTTCAACGACACCTCATGTGTTCTTTTCTACTCAGAATGCCCTTCCTCCCTCCAATTTTCCTTCACGTGGCAAAATCTTCTTTATTGTCTTAAGACCCAACTCAGGAGCCACCATGTCTCAGAACTCCTCCCTGTTTGCTACAACCAATAGGTTGCCCTCCTCTGTGCTTCCCTAATGCCTTTGACTTGTCTCCAATGCTGCCCTGATATGTTGTATTATTAATATTACATATGTATCTGTTTATCTCACTAGACAATTGAGTACATTATGCAGTTGAAGATAGCGATTGTTATTCATCTTTGTGCCCCAGCACAGTGCCTGGCATTTAGTACCAGGTCAATAAATGTTAAATGATAAATAACTCCTATGAGTCTAGCTAGAATAACTGGGGGGATGGATGACTCAGTAAATCTTCCTTATTACATTTCCCCTGACCCTTCCCCAGATCATGCCTTTATCATCTCTTACCTGGACTCCTAAAACAGCTTCTTAACTTTTTTATTGTGGAAAAATATATGTAATATTAAATTTACCACTTCAATCTTTTTTTTAAAGATTATTTATTTATTTATTTGAAAGACAGATCACAAGTAGGCAGAGAGGCAGGCAGAGAGAGAGAGAGAGGAGGAAGCAGGCTCCCTATTCAGCAGAGAGCTTGATCCCAGAACCCCGCGATCATTATCTGAGCCAAAGACAGAGGCTTTAACCCACTGAGCCACCCAGGTGCCCCACTTCAATCATTTTTAAGTGTAGAAACCCTTTAACTCTTAACCCTGACTTCACTAAGTCCTCCTCAATTCCAGCTGTCAGTTGGTTGCTCAAATGAACTAAAACCACATTTACCTGCTGTTTACGATGCTTCACTGACTCCCTTTTGCCAACAGAATATAAAGTCAATACCTTTAAAAATTTCCTATAAAATCCATATTTGCAACTCCTTAGACCTAGACAAGTAGGTTATAGTAGACTTTCAG
>NW_026754655.1:0-1263 GCF_022355385.1 Mustela nigripes
GTCTTGTTGCTAGGAGACAATTGGAATGCGAGGTGGGCTACCCAGCCATCCATCCTTAGAACCCTGCTCGGAATCATTAGCCTGGAGCCAACCAACAGGTCTCAATCGTCCTGCAGAAGAATCTTTGAAGTTGGGAGCTTCTCACAACTCCCATCGTGAGAAAACACCCATGGCCTGGTGATCCCCCCCCCCTTCATGAAGTTGCCCTCAGGGACATAAGGTCCAACCTGAGCGATCGTCTGATCCTCACCCTGACTTCAGATGCAGGAGATCTCGGTTCAGATCTGTAGATTGTGCCTGCCATGTCTCCACACAGAAACCTAAGCCTAGCTTGTGTCCTCAGACTTCCATCCTCAGACTAATGCCCCACAAGCCCTCCAGTTTGGCAATCCAGAAATATAATGCAGCACTCTGCTTGCCCTCCAGAAGAAAAACATTGCCTTCTGGGGCTATCCAGAAACCCCAAATGAAGATCAACCTGTACGCCACTTGGCTGTACCCAAAATATATAGGCTGACCTGGACAATAGTGCCCTTTCCGACAGAGGCTGAGCCTGGACCTGCTGGCCCTACCCATACAGCTGGCCAATCACTGCGCACATCGGACAAGCCATTGCCTTAGGTCCTTATCTCTTCCTAGCCTCGGTTTTCAGAATTTAGAACCTAGACCTTATCACAATCACTGCCCATGTTTGAAAATGATGCAGAAATCAAAACTCTTTCCTGATGGCAAGAAACCTTGTGGTAGGCTTGTTATATAATGTTGAGTGTAGTGGATACCAGTGTGTCCAATGAGGCCCCACCATTGCTCGCGGGCCACATAGGTGGCAAACACACATTGTGACCCTCAGCCTTAGCCCAGTCCTCAGGTAAGGCCTCTCAGTGGCTGGATGAAGAGACAGCATATTGGGCTTCCAATGCCCATAGGCCCCAATTTTTAACCTAGTACGGGTTGTCCCTTCACTCTTCCCCAGGGCTCTGCTTTGGAACTCCACTTTTGGTGGGACACCTGAGGTAACAACCATGAAAGGAGTACTCCATCCAACAGATTGACGAAAAACAATTGGGATTGGGACAAATCCTCAGAGAGCAAGATTCGTCCATGGCCCATGAGGCCTCCTCGACATTCCACGGCCATCGCTGAAACAAAATCCAGAGACAAAAGACTGAGCAAGCGCCTCAGACTCGCACTATCTTCATATCCTGAAGATGTCTTCTCATGGTTTGTAGATCGGGCCTGCCATACCTACGTCCCCAAACATAA
>NW_026754656.1:0-1263 GCF_022355385.1 Mustela nigripes
TGTTGCTTGGAGACAATTGGAATGCGAGGTGTGCTACCCAGTCATCAATCCTTAGAAACCTGCTCGGTATCATTGTCCCGGATCCAACCAAAAGGTCTCAATTGTCCTGCAGAAGAATCATTGCAGTTGGGAGCCTCACAACTCCCATTGTGGGAAAACACCCATGGCCTCGTGACCACACCCCCTTCAAGTAAGGGCCATCAGGTACAGAATGTCCAACGTGAGCGATCGTCTGATCCTCGCCCTGACTTAAGATGCACGAGATCTCGATTCAGGTCTGTAGATTGTGCCTGCCACACATTCACCCAGAATCCTAGGCCTAGCTTGGGTTCTCAGACTTCCTTCCTGAGACTACTGGCCCACAAGCTCTCCATTTTGTCAATCCAGACTACAATTCAGCACTCTGCCTGCCCTCCAGAAGAAAAACATTGCCCTCGGGGGCTACCCAGAAACCCCAAATGAGGATCAGCCTGCACGCCATTCGGCTGTACCCCAAATATATAGGCGGACCTGGGCACTAATGCCCTTTCTGACACAGATTGAGCCTGGACCTCCTGGCCACACCCAGACAGCTGGCCGCACACTGAGCACATCGGAACCGCCATGGCCTTAGGACGTTATCTCTTCTCAATCTCGGTTTTCAGGCTTCAGAACCTAGACCTTATCTCCAATCACGGCCCGGGTTTGAAAATGATGCTGACATCAGAACTCTTTCCCCATGGCAAGAAACCTTGTGGATGGCATGTTGTCCAAGGTTCAGTGTAGTTGAAACCAGAGTGGCCCATGAGGCCCCGCCCATGCTTGCGGGCCACATTGGTCACAAACACACATTGTGAACCTCAGACTGAGCCCAGTCCTCAGGTAAGGCCTCTCAGTGGCTGGATGGAGAGACAGCATATTGGGCTTGCCATGCCCCTAGGCCCCAATTTTTAACCATAGTTCGGGTTGTCCCTTCACTCTTCCCCAGGGCTCTGCTTTGGAATTCCTCTTTTGGTGGGACACCTGAGGCAAGAAACCTTAAAGGAGTCCTCCCATCCCACTGATTGACGAAAAACAATTGGGATCGGGCCAAATCCACAGAGAGCAAGATTCGTCGATGGCCCATGAGGCCACCCCAATATTCCACGGCCATCGCCGATACAAAATCCAGAGACAAAAGCTGAGCACGCGCCTCAGACTCGCTCATTCTTCAAATCCTGAAGAGTTCTTCAGATAAGAACCTACACGGCACTCTAAGGCACCCAAAATATATAGTCTAACCTG
>NW_026754657.1:0-1263 GCF_022355385.1 Mustela nigripes
GACGCATCTTGCTCTCTGTGGATTTGGTCCGATCCCAATTGTTTTTCGTCAATCTGTGGGATGGGAGGTCTCCTTTTAGGTTTGTTACCTAGGGGTCCCACCAAAAGAGGAATTCCAAAGCAGAGCCCTGGGGAAGAGTGAAGGGACAACCCGAACTATGCTTAAAAATTGGCGGCTAGTGGCATGGCAAGCCCAATATGCTGTCTCTCCATCCAGCCACTGAGAGGCCTTACCTGAGGACTGGGCTCAGGCTGAGGGGTCACAATGTGGGTTTGTGACCAATATGGCCCGCAAGCCTGGGCGGGGCCTCATGGGCCACACTGGTTTCAACTACACTGAACCTTGGACAACATGCCAACCACAAGGATTCTTGCCATGGGGAAGGGTTCTGATATCTGCATCATTGTCAAAACCGGGTCGTGATTGGAGATAAGGTCTAGGTTCTGAAGCCTGAAAACCGAGATTGAGAAGAGATCACGACCTAAGGCCATGGCAGGTCATATGAGCTCAGTGTGCAGCCAACTGTCTGGGTGAGGCCAGGAGGTCCAGACTCAGCCTGTCTCTGAAAGGGCTTTAGTGCTCAGGTCAACCTATATATTTGCGGTACAGCCAAATGGCATGCAGGTTGAATCTCAATTTGGGTTTCTGGGTAGCCCCAGACGGCAATGTTTTTCTTCTGGAGGGCAGGCAGAGTGCTGCATTGTAGTTCTCGATTGCCAAACTGGAGGGCTTGTGGGCAAGTAGTCTGAGGACGGAAGTCTGAGAACCCAAACTAGACCTAGGTTTCTGGGTGAGACCTGAATCGAGATCTCGTGCATCTGAAGTAGGGCGAGGATCAGACGATCGCTCAGGTTGGACATTCTGTCCCTCATGGCCCCTTCTTTAAGGGGGGCGTGGATCACGAGGCCATGGCGGTTTTCCCACGATGGGAGTTGTGAGAAGCTCCCAACTGCAAAGATTTTTCTGCAGGATAATTGAGACCTGTTGGTTGGCTCCAGGACAACGATTCTGAGCAGGGTTCTAAGGATGGATGGCTGGGTAGCCCACCTCGCATTCCAATTGTCTGCAAGCAACAAGACAGGTTAGATCTGTTGCATCTGGGGGAGCAACCGAGGAGGCTGCGTTGAAATGGACTCTCCCGTGGATATGTCCTAATATGATTATGTGTCTATTGAAACCTTGGAATGAAGCGGTGGCCCTGGGGCCTTAAAGGGTTCTCCTAAAGAGAGGCTTTCACACAGCTCCATCGTGCAAGTTTCCCAT
>NW_026754658.1:0-1262 GCF_022355385.1 Mustela nigripes
AGACAGTGCATTTGTACCCAGGTTAGACTATATATTTTGGGTGCATTTGAGTGCCGTGTATGTTCTTATCTGAAGAACTCTTTAGGATATGAAGAATGAGCGAGTCTGAGGCGTGTGCTCAGGCTTTTGTCTCTGGATTTTGTATCAGCGATGGCCGTGGAATAATGGGGAGGCCTCTTGGGCCATGGATGAATCTTGCTCTCTGTGGATTTGGCCCGATCCCAAATGTTTTTCCTCAATCTGTGCGATCGGAGGACTCCTTTCAGGTTTGTTACCTCAGGTGTCCCAACCAAAGAGGAATTCCAAAGCAGAGCCCTGGGAAAGAGTGAAAGGCAACCCGAACTATGTTTAAAATTTGGGGCCTAGGGGCATGGCAAGCCCAATATGCTGTATCTCCATCCAGCAACTGAGAGGCCTTACCTGAGGACTGGGCTCAGGCTGAGGGTCACAATGTGTGTTTGTGGCTAATGTGGCCCAGAGGAATGGGCGGGGCCTCATGGGCCACTCTGGTTTCACTACACTTCCTTGGATAACATGCCATCCACAGGTTTCTTGCCATGGGGAAAGAGTTCTGATGTCGGCATCATTTTAATACCTGGGCCGTGATTGGAGATAAGGTCTAGGTTCTGAAGCCTGAAAACCGAGGTTGAGAAGAGATGACGAACTAAGGCCTGGATGGGTCCGATGTGCTCAGTGTGCGACCAGCTGTCTGGGTGGGGCCAGGAGGTCCAGGCTCAGGCTGTCCCAGAAAGTGCATTAGTGCCCAGGTCAGCCTATATATTTGGGGTACAGCCAAATGGCGTGCAGGTTGATCCTCAATTGGGGTTTCTGGGTGCCCCAGAGGGCAATGTTTTTCTTCTGGAGGGCAGGCAGAGTGCTGCATTGTAGTCCTGTATTGCCAAACTGGAGGGCTTGTGGGCCAGTAGTCTGAGGATGGAAGTCTGAGAACCCAAGCTAGGCCTAGGTTTCTGGGTGAGGATATGGCAGGCACAATCTACAGACCTGAATCGAGATCTCGTGCATCTGAAGTCAGGGCGAGGATCAGAAGAACGCTCAGGTTGGATATTCTGTCCCTGATGGCCCCTTCTTGAAGGGGGGCGTGGATCAGGGGCCTTGGGGGTTTTCCCACGATGGGAGTTTTGAGGAGCTCCCAACTGCAAAGATTCTTCTGCAGGACAATTGAGACCTATTGGTTGGCTCCAGGACAACGATTCCGAGCAGGGTTCTAAGGATGGAAGCCTGGGTAGCACACTTCGCATTCC
>NW_026754659.1:0-1262 GCF_022355385.1 Mustela nigripes
ACAGTGATGTAAGAATTGGCTAGACAAAAGTAATGACTCTCATTACAAACTGAGTATTTTAAAGCAAATGAGCCTGTTGGGAATATTGTTTTATAAAATAGTGGTATATTTTTACTAACTTTTAAAAATTCAATTAGTTAACATATAGTGTACCATTAGTTTCAAATGTAGATTTCAGTTATTCATCCATAGCATATAATAGCTAATATTCAGTACTTACTGTTATATCTTCTTGAAAGCAGAATTTTAACGCACTGAGCCAGCCAGGCACCCTTGAAAGCAGAAGTTTAGATCATATTTTCTGATTACTTCCATGTAGTACAACACTTTTCTGCTAGCAACCTTCAAAACATACTGTTTGTTAGAGGAATTTCTTTAATAATAAATAAATAGGAATTTATTTAAATTTATAAATATATAAAATAAACAGGAATTTATTTAAATTGATTTATATATTGCATGCTGTTTCATTGTTCACAAATAAGGTGATGATATTATAGCCATTAGTTGGTAGCACTGATATATAACTTTCTTTTTACACAAAATAGATATATATTTTAAAAGAATCTGAATCTGTGGCAAACTTTTAAAAAACCCTAAACAGTAAAGTTTATCATTTTAACTAATCTCAATTATCTTCCTCAACTGTGATAGTATATCCTTTTATCTAGGCCAGATATTGTATGAGGGATTTGAAGAGACATACTTTTCTAAATTTCAGTTTTCTCATCTGCAAAATGCTGATCATGATCCTACAATAAAATGCACTTACAATTTTTTGATGAGAATTTATTTATTTATTTATTTAAAGATTTTATTTATTTATCAGAGAGTGGGCGAGAGAGCAAGCACAGGCAGACAGAATGGCAGGCAGAGGCAGAGGGAGAAGCAGGCTCCCGACCGAGCAAGCAGCCTGATGCGGGACTTGATCTCAGGACGCTGGGATCATGACCTGAGCCAAAGGCAGCTGCTTAACCAACTGAGCCACCCAGGCGGCCCTTTTGATGAAAATTTAATCTGTATAAACAATATATTTGCTGTAATGCGTGGTTCATGGAATACATCTTATTTAATTATAAGCAACAACAGTATTAGAAATTAAGTAAATGCGTCTATAATATTTAAAGTTTTAACACATAATTCCAGTGCTTTGCCTTATTTTCTCAAATCCCTTTACCATTTTCACTGACAGAGTCAAATGTACTTTTTCTACTAGTAGCCAGCTCTTTGTCTTTTGTCAGATAGATGCCCTTGTGAATTAT
>NW_026754660.1:0-1262 GCF_022355385.1 Mustela nigripes
CCCCCACTTTCAGAGGTCACCCTGCACACAACCCCCATTGTGACCCTCAGCCTAAACCTGTTTTCAACTCAGCCTCCTGGGAAGCTCGCCCCAGAGTCAGAAGATCGGCCTTTGGTGCCCCTGGAACCTATTCCTTACCCTAGGTAGGGTTTTCTGGCATCCATACCCAAAGCCCTGCTCTTGAATTCCTCCATAGGGAGGACCCTTGAACCATAAAGTAGGACTCCTCCCAACCCCCAGAATGAAATCTTGCTATGTGGAGCTGCACAAATCCCCCAGAGTGGGAGGCCTCCCCCATGAGGCCTGCCCCACATTCAGCAAACCTAATGGACAAGAATTATAGCCTGAGCGACCGCCTGACACTCACCCTAACTTCAGATCCTGGGGAGCTCATCTCAGAGTCTTCAGAATAAGTCTGTCAGCCCCTAGGCCCTCAACCTAACCCTAGCTTGGGTTTCAGACTTCTGTCTCCACAGTCCTGGCCCACAAGCCCTCCAGATTGGGGCTCTGAAGCCACACCACAGAACTATGCCTGCCCTCCAGAAAGAAACCATGCCCTTTGGAGCTGTACAAAACATCCAGATTACGGGAAACCTGGAAACGTCCCGATGCCACCCCCATTTAAGGAGGCCATCCCTGGACAGGGATGCACATTCTGGTGCTCAGCTTGAGCCCTGATCTCCAGCAGGCCCCAGAGCGAGCAGATCTGACCTACCAGGCCACTGGGCCCTAAACCTAACACTTATTTGGGATTTCAGGCATCCAAATCCAGAGCCCTGCTCTCAACTCCCTCCACATAGGGGACCCCTGAGCCATAAAACAAGACCCCTCCTGTCCCCCAGAAGGAGCACTTGCTATTTGCAGCTGTGCAAAACCCTCAGAGTGGGAGAAACCTCCATGGCCAAGGAGGCCACCCTCACATTCTGCAGCCCTCATAGAAACAAATTTCAGCCTGAGCGACTGCTTGACACTTGCCCTGTTTGAGCTCCTGGGAACTGACCTCAGCTTCTGCAGATCGAGCCCACAATGCCCTAGGCCCTAACCCTAACCCTAGCTTGGGTTCTCAGCCTTCTATCCCCAAAAGCCCTCTAGATTGGGATCTCTGGAGCCACACCACAGGACTCTGCATGGCCTCCAGAAGGAAACTGTGCCCTATGGAACTGCACAAAATCCCCAGTTTAGGAAAAACCTGCATGGCTCCCGGTCCCACCCCCATTGAAGGAGGCCATCCCTGGACAGGGATACACATTCTGACACTCACC
>NW_026754661.1:0-1262 GCF_022355385.1 Mustela nigripes
GCAGTCAGAGAGAGAGGGGAGGCAAACTCCCTGCTGAGCAGAGAGTCCGATGCAGGACCCTGGGATCATGACCTGAGCCGCAGGCAGAGGCTTTAACCCACTGAGCCACCCAGGTACCCCATGGATGGACATTCTTAGCACCGTGTTAGTGGTAGGACATCAGGGGATAGCATACATAGACTCTAATCTCAAAACACTTAAAAAAATTTCTCAATACTTTTCTATGTAGAAGTTGCCAAACATGCAACTTGCCACTTTTGATGATGTCCAAAGATAACTGGATTATATCTGAAAACAAGATAGCATCATTTTGGATTCAAGGACTACTATTTAGATAGAGTATTTTTACCAGTTTCATAAAATTTCATGACTTATTGAACCATTTTACTCTTGCTCAGTTTTAGATCAAAACCCTATTTAGTAGTTGAATTTTAGTTAGCTCTTAATGGAAATTTGTCCCTTAAAATTCTAATATTCAGGAATTATAGGTTTAGAACCCTATTTCTTGTTTTCCCCTACATCGTAAGATAGTTTCATGCAAGAATTTGCTTGTAAATGACTCATTTAGGTGAAAGAAATTGATCGATATGTAGAGGAATGATACTGCTCACAAATTATTCCTTCTGTAGTCTTTCTTTGAGGATACCTTATTTTCTTTCTATCATCTATTCCATTATCTATTCTATTATCTACTCTATAGCAATAAACAATAGAAGAGCAAAGCAAGCATTTTCTTTGCTATGTTCATTTTTTTCCTTTGCCCCAAAAGTTTTTATCCCAGTCTTTATCTATTGAGAATATGACTTATTCTCTTTTTTTATCCTTCCCCCATCTCTTTCTCTGCCTATCATTCTTCAAGTATTCTTGAGCACTAACAGTACTAGGCATTGGAGATACCATGATGGACAAGACAGATACAATCCTTGTTCTCATGAAACTTACATCTAAATTGGAGAAGATACACAACAAGTTGACAAACTGGACAGCTAACATTTGTGGGAAGTGCTATTAATTAAATAACCAGGGTGATGCAGAGACAGGGGCTGAGAATTTATTGCCATAGTTCTTCAGAGAAGGCTGTCAGAGAAGAACTTTCTGAGGAGCAGATATGTAAGATAAATGTACTCTGTCCCCTTTATTTTTCCCATTCATCAGATTGAATTAATATGTTTCAAAATCCAAATTTCATCCATTAATTTAAGCTTTCTAAAATTCACATATTGTGACTTCACTGTTGGCTGCAGGATGTGGGGCATAGAAGG
>NW_026754662.1:0-469 GCF_022355385.1 Mustela nigripes
TGGCACTCTATACCTATTACCATCTCCTGGGGTAGGTAAGGCTTTGCGTTTTGCTCTGGCGCTCAGGCAGACTCGGGGTCTAGGCCAGTCCCTTCACCTCTGCCCTAGTCGTCCCCTCATGTCTCCTTAGCAGCCAGGCTTCCATCTCTCCACACAGGGAGCCGGTGACACTAGTCTTGCCCCCGGCCTGCTGTTCGTGCCACGGCAGGCTATCCTGCTTCCCGTGCGTTTCCGGACCCCAAGGCCAAGTGCTCCTTCTCTTCTCGGGGGGCGCCGTCCTGCGCCTTCCCCACACTTGGCTTCTCTCTCAGGCAGAGGGGATGCTAGGGCAAAGGGAATTTCGCTCCATGCGGGTATATTCCACCGAGCTGCAGAGACTAGCTCAGGCAATAGCAGCAGCATCCCCAAACCCAACTCTGATGTCCCAAGGAACGCTGTGCTTTCCCAGGGGAGATGCCCAGGTAAAGAG
>NW_026754662.1:569-1262 GCF_022355385.1 Mustela nigripes
CCCAAGGAACGCTGTGCTTTCCCAGGGGAGATGCCCAGGCAAAGAGGCTTTCTCTGTAGTGGATTTCTCCCACCGCGAGACTGGACTCAAGCAAGCAGCAGCAGCCCGCAGAACATTTCTCATCGAATGCTGTGCTTTCACAGAGGCTTTGGCTTGGAAGGAAACGCACTTCGCTGCTGCTTCTTCAGCAATGCTTCAGTCGTGTCAAGGAAGAAGACTTGCGGGAGAGCTGGTGCCTCTTGGGCTTTGCTTTCCCGGGCTCCATATTCACGTCTAGGGTTCACCATGCCAGGCCGAATTAAGTAGACACAGCCACAATGCTGCAGTAGCGTGCGTAGACTAGGATGGCACTCTATGCACACTACCATCTCCCAGTGTGCTTGGCCTTTTACTCTAGCGCTCAGGCGGACTCCCGGTCTAGGCCAGTGATTTCCCCACAGGAAAGGAGAGGTGATAGGATCCCTGCACACCGCCTGTCCACTGAATAGGGAGCTTTGGGGGAATGTCCCCACTTCTTGCCCTTAAACCCCGTGCCAACTCCAAGCTTCCACTTTGTGGAGGAAGTCAGTATCTGACTCCCTGTTATTTCAGGGAGCTGTTGCTGCGAGTTCAGCATAGGCGCCTGGTGGCTAGAGCATATATGCCCCTGGGACAGGTGAGCAAGGAGCTGCTGTCTCCTTGGGCCCAGAGGAT
>NW_026754663.1:0-1262 GCF_022355385.1 Mustela nigripes
AAGTTGTCCTCATGAAGACCTGAAAACTGACAATTTTATCTATGGTTCTTATTTCCACTTCACTGAGAGCTGTCCTCAGAGGACATTAACTCTCCTACACTTTGGGGTTGTGTTGGACACATTCTAAAATGAGAGAGAGAACATGAGATGCTATCAGTGTTAAGTAACTGCAATTTCCCATGGAACTATCCACCACAGGTTTGGTTATAATCAGGTGTTGGGCCTTGATATCAGAGCGATTTGAGGCAGTATCATTTTAGGTTAATCATTATATCTGAAATTTCCAAAAACTTCATCTGATGAAACTTTGATTATAAATCTATAAATATAACAATAAATGTACAGTATTCGAATTATTTTCATAGAAATACACAGACAAAGCATCAATTGATTAATATTTAAATGTTACAAAATACTGAACTGAAAGAATTTGGTCATATAACAACGTGTAAGAAGTATAACTTAGGTTTAGGTTAGAACTCAGGATGCCTTTGAGACTCAGGTAAGAAATGGAATGGACGGACGCCTGGGTGGCTCAGTGTGTTAAGCCACTGTCTTCGGCTCATGTCATGATCCCAGGGTCCTGGGACCGAGCCCCAAATCGGGCTCTCTGCTCAGCAGGGAGCCTGCTTCCTCCTCTCTCTCTGCCTGCCTCTCTGCCTGCTTGTCAACTCTCGCTGTCAAATAAATAAATAAAATTTTTTTAAAAAAGTAATTGAATGGATGTCTGACTAGCTTATAGGTTTGCTAAAAATCAGTGACTTTGTGTTCACGTGTGGCTATGCAGGAATTTTTAACTTTCTCTAAGAAGTTATTAGATTTGATTATATAATGGCAGTAAAGGATGGGGAAAAGCAAAGTACAAACCCCATAAAGACAAAGACACTGAGTATGAGAAAAGAGTAGTAGATAAGAAGAATCAATGCATTTGAGGAAAATGGGAATTGAAATACACAATGATTGTTGTTTTTTTAGATGGAGAAAACAAAACTAGCTTGCAAGAAGGAAATAACAGAAGACATGTTGTGATGTGAGACAGAATCCTGGAAAAGGCAATAGCGTGGAATAAAGGAGTAGGGAGAGCATATCAGGTAATTTGGATACCAGGTGTTAGGAGATAATTGCTTGATAAATTTTATATGGCCCACTTAAGTGCACAGATTTCTTTTCTTTAATTTATGTGGAGAACAGGGTGTCCTTTCTCTTCCTTTTCAAAGCACCAGAGGTGTACTCTTTCAGACTGAAAACCTGAAAAGCTCAGG
>NW_026754664.1:0-1262 GCF_022355385.1 Mustela nigripes
GGGCTCTATCCCAGGACCCTGGGATAGAGCCCCGCATCAGGCTCTCTGCTCAGCAGGGAGCCTGCTTCCCTTCCTCTCTCTGCCTGCCTCTCTGCCTACCTGTGATCTCTGTCTGTCAAATAAATTAAAAAAAAAAAAATCTTTAAAGAGAAGAAACTGGTAGATGCTTGAAGAATCACCAGGATAAGATTTCAAGTCAGAGAAGTCATAATGGATAAAGACATTGACAGAAAAGTAAGTTAATTTGGATTTGGAGAAGTAAATATTTACATGTGTGGCAGATGTTGATAGAAAGAATTTAGCCAGGGAAAGAATTTGAGTGTAAATAAGGAAAAAGATGAATAAAAGCTCTGCACTGTAATGTTAGAGCAATATGTTTCCTAAACCAGAATGGACTGATCTTGAATCTGAATTCTGCTACTTACTACGGAATCCTAGGGAATTTGCTTAAACTCTCCAAGCCTCAGCCTCCTGAACTGCAAAATGTGAAAATAATATGCACTTTGCATGACTATTGTAAAGTAAATATGACAGTAAGTTTGGAAATAAAATGATTATTTGAATGTCTGGTATGTGGTGTTTGTTCAATAATGGTTTTTACTTCCATTGTTACGATTACTGTAGGAAGAAAGAGGAGGAGGAAGAGAAGAATCATTTTGATGATGATGATGATGATGGTCATCATTGCTATTGTTACACATTTTACTCAGTTTGTTTAGATGATCAAATTAAGGAAATTGATGAAGTTGCCAAGGAAGAGAGCTTCTATTATCAATCAATAAACTGTCTTTGTATATGTCCTTTAATTTCCCTTATACAGCCAAAGGATAACATAATGAAATTATTTTTCATTGAAAGTGAAATGGCAAGAATGATATTCAAGTATCAAATAGCAATTAGATTTCCCCTATAAATAAATAGGCATAAGCTTATTCCCCTCGACTTGTTCATAAGTCCGTATTGCTTAGAAGACTGTCTTCCTAAGCATTTGACTGCAATAATTTAGTCATAATATAAGGACAAAGCACAGTGTAGCATGGTATACCATATCATGAGTAGACCTTGTGCTCATGAACAAATATACAGATAATAAATATCAATGGAGAATTATATATCAAATACATGATAAATCACACTATGGTCAATAATATCATATGTGATGCCCTTCCAGCTCAATTGTGAAGATATTTTCAGCCATTACTGAATAAAAAGAGTTCTCACAAAACAAACTGAGGGTTGCCGGGGGGAGGGGGCTTGGGAGA
>NW_026754665.1:0-1262 GCF_022355385.1 Mustela nigripes
TTTTATTTTCTTCCATGTCTACTAACTCTAGTCCAAGTTCACTGATCTCTTTTTAGATAGTGCACTCGTTTCTCCAAGGGGTTGTTTCTGCGAGTTCTGGGTATGGCACATGGTGGCAAGCCCAAGTCTGCCTTTGGGACAGGTGGCCAAGAAGATGCTGTCCCCTTCGGACCAGAGGCACAGGACAGGCCTGCCTTCTGCCCAGACTCCTTCCTCAGAGGGGAGCACGCGACCCTGCCCTAGTTGTCCCCTATGTCTCCTTAGCAGCCAGGCTTCCATCTGTCCGCACAGGGAGCGGGTGACAGTTGTCTTACCAGCGGCCTGCTGTTCGTGCCACGGCAGGCTATCCTGCTTCCCGAGATTTTCCCGACCCCAAGGCCAACGGCTCCTTCTCTTCTCTGGGGGCGGCATGCTGCGCCTTCCCCACACGTGGCTTCTCTCTCAGGCAGACGGGATGCTAAGGAAAAGGGTATTTCGCTCCGTGCGGGTATCTTCCTCTGAGCTGCAGAGACTAGCCCAGGCAAGCAGCAGCAGCATCCCCAAACCCAACTCTCATTTCCCAAGGAACGCTGTGCTTTCCCAGGGGAGATGCCCAGGCAAAGAGGCTTTCGCTGTATGCGGGTTTCTCCCACTGCGCGACTGGGCTCAGGCAAGCAGCAGCAGCCCGCAGAACATTTCACAGTGAATGCTGTACTTTCACAGAGGCTTTGGCTTGGAGCGAACAGCACTTCGCTGCTGCTTCCTCAGCAAGGCTTTAGTCACGTCAGGGAAGAAGAGCTTCGGGAGAGCTGGTGTCTCTTGGGCCTTGCTTTCCCGGGCTCCATGTTCCCGTCCTGGGTTCACCCTGCCAGGCTGAACTAAGCAGACATAGCTACAACCCTCCAGTAGCATGCGTAGCCTAGGATGGCACTCAATGCACCCTATGCACCCTACCATCTCCCAGTGTAGACATCACTTGGACTTTTACTCTGGCTCTCAGGCGAACTCACGGACTAGGCCAGTGCTTTCCCACAGGAAAGGAGAGGTGACAGGATCCCAACACACCACCCGTGCACTGAATAGGGAGCTTTGGGGGACTGTCCCCACTCCTTCCCCTTAAACCCCGTGCCTCCTCCAAGCTTCCACATCCTGGAGGAAGATGGCATCTGACTCCCCGTTATTTCAGGGAGCTGTTTCTGCGAGTTCAGGGTAGGCCTCTGGTTGCTAGAGCATGTATGCCCCAGGGACAGAGGGCCAAGGAGACAGCAGCTCCTTGGCCATCT
>NW_026754666.1:0-1262 GCF_022355385.1 Mustela nigripes
AAACAAAAAAATGCTGATAGAAAACTATTTGTATAGTGTTTACACATCTCTTGACAATGTTGTAACTACTAATCAGTGAAAATTCAAACATTTTAAAATTGTTTTTTTTCTCATAGTGATTTTCAGATTAAGTTCAAATTCTTCTCCAGAGCTTCACAAATACTCTTCCATTTAAAAGTTGTAAAATCTTTATTGTACTAACTTGAAAAGATAAGAAAATTTGACCCCTGAAATATAGGAATCCCCATACCTCCCCCTATTTGTGACAGCAAATTAATAATATATACAAACTACAATAATAATAACTATAAAAACAAAAGCAGAACAACTGGTAATTTTATGCTTAAGCTAAATGAGTATCCATGTGTGCTTTATAGATACAGATAATGAGTTAGAATCAGATCAGTCTTATTTGGAAACAATGATCATGTAATTGAATGAAAATACTGTGTAAATAAGTTGTACTTTTTTTCATTATACTTCCAATTATTTGTATGTTTTATTATTTTTTAAGATTTTATTTATTTATTCATTTGAGAGAGAGGGAGAGTGCACAGCAAGTGCAGGGATGGGGCAGAGAAAGAGGGAGACAATTCCAAGCAGACTCCCGGCCAAGTGTGGAGTCTGACATGGGGCCTGATCCCATGACCCTGACATCATGACTTGAGCCACAACCAAGAGTTGGATACTTAACCAACTGAGCCACCCAAGAGCCCCTTGTATGTTTTAAACAAGTTCCTTTTCTTTTGTGCAAAAATTATTATTATATTGGACATACAGGCTACTGAGTGTGTATGATATCTAAAAGCAGTTCTAAAAAATCTTAAGTTGTGCACTCTCTATTGAAAGGAGAAAAAGAACAGCATAGACTCAAGGCACCAAGGCAGAAAATATGTATGCATCTTGCTTATCTGCTATTAATTTTGCAAAAATTCTTCTCCTCTTTTTCATGTTACTAACAATGACAATAATTCCTAACTTCTAATTTCTGACTTTACATTTCTGGCATGGGCAAATGGAATTGATCGTTTTGACAACTATATTGAGATATAATTTGTAAAAATTCACACATATAACAATCCAGTGAATTTTAGTAAAGCAACAGAGTTAGGTAGCCATTGCCAGAATTCAATTTTTAATAGTAATACCACAACAAATATAAAACATTATGCCCGTTTCCAGCCACCCTTGTTTCCAGCCACAATCCCACTAACCATAAATCCAATCTTTTTTGCTTGCCATTTTGGACAGTTTTCAAAAAA
>NW_026754667.1:0-1262 GCF_022355385.1 Mustela nigripes
CTCGAACGTTGGTCTGGACTCATCCATATGGGATGTCCTGGAGCTCTGCAACAGGTCTCAATTGTCCCGCAGAAGGAATCCTAGGACGGGGCATCCCACCACTCCCAACGTGGGAAAACCTCCACGCTCTCGAGGATCCGCTCCCTTCATGAAGGGGCCGTCATGAACAGAAAATCCAAGCTGAGCCAATGTCGGATCGTCGCTCTGACTTCAGAAGCATGAGATATTGCTTCAGATCTTCAGAGGGTACATGCCGTGCCCTCGCCCTGAAACCCAAGTCTAGCTTGTGTTCTCAGACTTCCATCCTCACACTCTTGGCCCCGAAGGCCACAAGTTTGGCAATACCGGACCACCATTGCAGCACTCTGCCTGCCCTCTAAAAAAATATATTGCCTAATGAGCTGCCCGGGCACATTAAATGAGAATAAACCTACACGGCACTTGAATGTACCCAAATTATATAGTCTAACCTGGGCAGTAATGCACTGTCTGACACAACCTGAGCCGGGACCCCTGAGCAAGACCCAGACAGCTGACCGCACACTGAGCACATCAGACCCGCCATGGCCTTAGGTCATCATCTCTTCCCTAGCTCAGTTTTCAGGCTTCATAACATAGACCTTATCTCCAATCACTGCCCAGGGGTGATTGTGATGCAGAAATCAAAACACTTCCTTACCCATGGCAAGAAACCTTGTGGTTGGAATGTTGTCCAACCTTCAGTGTAGGAGAGAACAGCATCCACCCTCGCCCTGAAACCCAAGTCTAGCTGTTCCTAGGCAGAAGAATCGTTGAAGTTGGGAGCTTCTCACAACTCCCATCGTGAGAAAACACCCATGGCCTCGTGATCCCTCCCCCCTTCATGAAGGGGCCCTCAGGGACATATGGTCCAACCTGAGCGATCTTCTGATCCTCAGCCTGACTTCAGATGCACTAGATCTCGGTTCAGGTCTGTAGATTGTGCCTGCCATGTCCTCACCCAGAAACCTAAGCCTAGCTTGTTTCCTCAGACTTCCATCCTCAGACTAATGGCCCACAAGCCCTCCATTTTGGCAATCCAGAATTACAATGCAGCACTCTGCCTGCCCTCCAGAAGAAAAACATTGCCTTTTGAGGCTACCCAGAAACCCCAAATGAAGATCAACCTGCACGCCACTAGGCTGTACCCAAAATATATAGGCCGACCTGCGTAATAATGCCCTTTCTGACATAAATTGAGCCTGGACCTCCTGGCCTCACCCATACAGCTGGCCGCTCACTGA
>NW_026754668.1:0-1262 GCF_022355385.1 Mustela nigripes
TTTAAGTCCTTTATTTCCTTGCTGATCTTTTGCTTGGATGATCTGTCCATTTCAGTGAGGGGAGTGTTAAAGTCCCCTACTATTATTGTATTATTGTTTATGTGTTTCTTTGATTTGGTTATTAATTGGTTTATATAGTTGGCTGCTCCCACGTTGGGGGCATAGATATTTAAAATTGTTAGATCTTCTTGTTGGGCAGACCATTTGAGTATGACATAGTGTCCTTCCTAGTCTCTTATTAAGTCTTTGTCTTAAAATCTAATTGATCTGATATAAGGATTGCCACTCCTGCTTTCTTCTGATGTCCATTAGCATGGTAAATTCTTTTCCACCCCCTCACTTTAAATCTGGAGGTGTCTTCAGGCTTAAAATGAGTTTCTTGGAGGCAACATATAGATGGGTTTTGTTTTCTTATCGTTTCTGATACCCTGTGTCTTTTGACAGGGGCATTTAGCCCATTAACATTCAGGGTAACTATTGAGAGATATGAATTTAGTGCCATTGTATTGCCTGTAAGGTGACTGTTACTGTATATGGTCTCTGTTCCTTTCTGATCTACCGCTTGTAGGCTCTCTCTTTGCTTAGAGGACCCCTTTCAATATTCCCTGTAGAGCTGGTTTGGTGTTTGCAAATTCTTTCAGTTTTTGTTTGTCCTGGAAGCTTTTAATCTCTCCTTCTATTTTCAATGATAGCCTAGATGGATATAGTATTCTTGGCTGCATGTTTTTCTCATTTAGAACTCTGAAAATATCGTGCTAGCTCTTTCTGACCTGCTAGGTCTCTGTGGATAAGTCAGCTGCCAATCTAATATTCCAGCCATGCCTTCTTGATGACTGAGTGGCACTCTGTGACACTGGGTAATAAGCAACCTGTGTCCTTGCTGGGAAGCTGAGCTCAGATGGGGGAGGGGCATCCTTCCCGTCCTGCTCCTGACCAGCCACCTGATGCCTCTCTCCAGGTACCTGGCCAATGATATGGAAGAGGATAACCAGGCCCCCAAACAGGCCATCTTTTCATTCCTCTATGGGAAGAACTGGTCCGAGCGACCCTTGTTCCACAAACTGAGATTCCAATTTATACGATCCATGAACTGGAGGACAAGGGCGTCCCGAGAAGAGTGTGAAGAGGTAGGTTGGCTGGAGGGATTTGGGGTGTGGGGCCCAATGGGAAAGAGAGGAGGTGCAGCGAGGGACATGGGGATTTGGGACCAGAAAGAATTAAGGGTCTGGACGACAGGAGGGAGCAGGTCGGGGGTCGCGGGG
>NW_026754669.1:0-1262 GCF_022355385.1 Mustela nigripes
ATATTTTGGGTGCATTCGAGTGCCTTGTAGGTTCTTATCTGAAGAACTCTTCAGGATATGAAGAATGAGCGAGTCTGAGGCGCGTCCTCAGGCTTTTGTCTCTGGATTTTGTATCAGCGATGGCCGTGGAATGTTGGGGAGGCCTCATGGGCCATGGACGAATCTTGTTCTCTGTGGACTTGGCCCGATTCCAGTTGATTTTCGTCAATCTGTGGGTTGGTAGGACTCCTTTCAGGTTGTTACCTCAGGTGTCCCAGAAAAAGAGGAATTCCGAAGCAGAGCCCTGGGGAAGAGTGAAGACACAACCCGAACTATGGTTAAAAATTGGGGCCCAGGGGCATGGCAAGCCCAATATGCTGACTCTCCATCCAGCCACTGAGAGGCCTTACCTGAGGACTGGGCTCAGGCTGAGGGTCACAATGTGTGTTTGTGACCAATGTTGCCAGCAAGCATGGGCGGGGCCTCATGAGCCACACTGGTTTCAAGTACACTGAACCTTGGACAACATGCCAACCACAAGGTTTCTTGCCATGGGCAAAGAGTTCTGATTTCTTCTTCATTTTCAAACCCGGGCCATGATTGGAGATAAGGTCTAGGTTCTGAAGCCTGAAAACCGAGGTTGACTAGAGATGACGACCTAAGTCCATGACAGGTCCGATGTGCTCAGTGTGCAGCCAGCTGTCTGGTGGGGCTAGGAGGTCCAGGATCAAGCTGTGTCAGAAAGGGCATTAGTGCCCAGGTCAGAAGATATTTTGGGGGTACAGCCGAATTGCGTTCCCCGTTGATCCTCATTTGGGGTTCCTGGGTAGCCCCAGACGGCAATGTTGTTCTTCAGGATGGCAGGCAGAGTACTGCATTGTAGTTCTGAATTGCCAAAATGGAGGGCTTGTGAGCCAGTAGTCTGAGGACGGAAGTCTGAGAACCCAAGCTAGGCCTAGGTTTCTGTGTGAGGATATGGCAGGCACAATCTTCAGACCTGAATCAAATCTCGTGCATCTGAAGTCAGGGCGAGGATCAGACGATCGCTCAAGTTGGACAATCTGTCCCTGATGACCCCTTCTTGAAGGGGGGGTGGATCACGAGGACATGGGGTTTTCCCAAGATGGGAGTTGTGAGAAGCTCCCAACTGCAAAGATTCTTCTGCAGGACCATTGAGACCTGTTGGTTCGCTCCAGGACAACGTATCCGAGCACGGTTCCTAGGATGGATGGCTGGGTAACCCACCTCACATTCCCATGTGTAGATGAAATTTGTTCTGTTGG
>NW_026754670.1:0-1262 GCF_022355385.1 Mustela nigripes
AAAAAAAAAATGCTCAACATCACTAGACATCAGGGAAATAGAAATCAAAACCAAAATGAGATACCACCTTACACCAGTTAGAATGGCAAAAATTAACAAAACAGGAAACAGCAAATGTCGATGAGGATGTGGAGAAAGGGGAACCATCCTACACTGTTGGCGGGAATACAAACTGGTACAGCCACTCTTGAAAACAGTATGAAGGTTCCTCAAGATGTTAAAAATAGAGCTACACTATGACCCAGCAATTGCACTACTAGGTATTTACCCTAAGATACAGATGTAATGAAAAGAAGGGGCAAATGAACCCCAAAATATTCATAAAGGCAATGTCCACAGTAACAAAACCATGCAAGGAACCAAGATACCCTCCAACAGATGAAAGGATAAAGAAGATGTGGTACATGTATACAATGGAATATTATTCAGCCATCAGAAAGGATGAATACCGACTATTTGCCTTAGATGGAATCAGAGGGGATCATGCTAAGTGAAGTAAGTCAAGCCGAGAAAGACAAATTACCATATGGTTTCACTTATATGTGGAACATAAGCAATAGCACAGCGGACCATAGGGGAAGGGAGAAAAATCTGAAGGGGGAGAAATCAGAGAGGGAGAAGAACCATGAGACACTATGGACCCTGGGAAACAAACTGAGGGTTTCAGAAGAGAGGGGGTTGGAGGATGGGATAGCAGGGTCCATAAGGAGGGCATGTGCTCTGATGAGCACTGGGTGTTATATGCAACTAATGAATCACTGAATGCTACATCAAAAACAGATGATGTACTATACAGTGGTTAACTGAACATAAAAAAGGGAAGAGTAGAATACATTTTAAAAGCTTTTCGTTTTGTAAATAGCTTAAAGTTAAATTTTTGGAGTTTAAAGGGGTACAAATTTATTTGGAGAAGACATATTATTTATTTTTCAAGCATTTATTAAATTTCTACAGTGTTTCAAACATTGTACTATATAATGTAGGATAAATCAGAAAAGAATAAGATACTGTCAGATCCTTGGGAAAACTCATAAGTTTAGTATAGAAAATAAGCATGTAGAGAAAGATTTTGTGTCATTTCATAAATTTCTTTAATAATGGTAGCACAGATGTGGGCATGGTTAACTCAGACTGGGAACAAGGGAAGCTTGAGATTAGAGAATACTTTGAAGCAGTAGACTTCAATAAGGGCACTGAGTTTCACAGTAAAAGAGAAGCCAGGTGTGTGTGTGTGTGTGTGTGTGTGTGTGTGTGTGTGTGTG
>NW_026754671.1:0-1262 GCF_022355385.1 Mustela nigripes
TTCATTCTTATTTTCTACATGTTGGTGCCATATAAAGTGATGATTTACGGAGATTCAGAGGTAAATATTTATCAACATATAAATAATTGGGGAAGGCTTCCTTTACAAAAGTTAGAAATATTAAGACCTGTTTAATCACAGAAGGGATATCCTGTAAAGCTAGCCCATAAATAAAAAGTGGATCAGAAGAAAGCAAAGAGAGGAGAGAATTTGGAAGGAGCACGTGTAGGGACACCTGCCTATCCCTGTAAGTCAGGGGCAATCCGGAAGGGAAACATTGTTAAAGGAGGCAGTAGTGTTTAGATGTAATGAGCTACTGGAAACCTCACAGTGTTCTGGTGAAGCAAGTGGTGTGCAATCAAGTCCGCCAGCCCATTTGAAGTTGTGGCTTCAGGCAGCAAGGGAGCAGGCCTTTCTGTCTGCCTTTATCTCCAGTGGGAGTGACTTGTCCTCCTTGAAGTCAGCCTCCAGACATCTTTTCCTGTCGCTACACATCTGTGCATCACTGAGAATTTCTGCGGTTGCTGCTTCATGGAGATGTTTGTCAGTTTTGGGTTTTGTTTGTTTTGTTTTGTTTTTTACCAAGGTTCACTTGCTAACTTTTCTCTTCTCTTAAAAATATATTTAATCTAGGGGTGCCTGGGTGGCTCAGTGGGTTAAAGCCTCTGCCTTCGGCTCGGGTCGAAGGCATGATCCCGGGGTCCTGGGATTGAGCCCCACATCAGGCTCTCTGCTCAGCAGGGAGCCTGCTTCCCTTCCTCTCTCTGCTTGCCTCTCTGCCTATTTGTGATCTCTGTCTGCCAAATAAATAAATAAAATCTTTAAAAAATATATGTGTTTAATCTAGGGGCACCTGGGTGGCTAAGTGGGTGGGTTAAGCCTGTCTCTTCAGCTCAGGTTATGATCTCAGGGTCCTGCGATTGAGTCCTGCATTGGCAGGGAGCCCTCTTCCTCCTCCTCTTTCTCTCTCTCTGCCTCTCTGCCTACTTGTGATCTCTCTCTGTCAAATAAATAAGTAAGTAAATAAATCTTTTAAAAATATATATATAATCTCTTCCAGGAAGAGATTATGCTGAGTGAAATAAGTCAAGCAGAGAGAGTCAACTATCATATGGTTTCACTTATTTGTGGAGCATTACAAATAGCATGGCGGACAAGGGGAGATGGAGAGAAGGGAGTTGAGGGAAACTGGAAGGGGAGGTGAACCATGACAGGCTATGGACTCTGAAAAATAATCTGAGGGTTTTGAAGGGGTAGGGGGT
>NW_026754672.1:0-1262 GCF_022355385.1 Mustela nigripes
CTTCTCTCCATCTCCCAGTGTCCTCCACGTTATTTCTTATGTATTGAGTCTTATAAAAACTTTTATTTCTTTCCCTATTCTGCTTTGCATATGCTTACCTTAGATGTTAAAATGTTATAAACCTCTCCTGCCTGGTCCATTTTCTCTCTCTGCTCTCATGATTTCTCATGCTCTCCCTGCCAACCCCACATGCCTTACAATATCTGGATATGATTAATTTCTTCCTGAGCTACTTTATTCTACTCTGCCATATGGTTGCCTTTCCCTTTTCTGTACCATAACTTCTATCCCGTGCATTTGTGCTTTAACAATACCTAATTCTTTTCACTACATCTGTATCTTTGAGGTCAATACTCAGTAGTGCAATCGCTGGGTCATAGGCTAGCACTATTTTACTGGAAAGAAGGGCCATATGCACCCCAGGGTTTATAGCAGCAATGTCCACAATAGCCATTCTGTTGAAAGAGCCAAGATCCCCTTCAACAAACAAGCGGATAAAGAAGATGTGATCTATGGATACAATGGAATATCACTCAGCCATCAGAAAGGATGAATACCCAACTTTTGCATCAACATGGATGGGACTGGAGGAGATTATGCTAAGTGAAATAAGTCAAGCAGAGAACGTCAATCATCATATGGTTTCACTTATTTGTGGAACCTAAGGAATAGCATGGAGGACATTAGGAGAAGGAAAGGAAAAATGAAGTGGGAGAATTGGAGGGGGAAATGAAACATGAAAAACTATGGACTCCAAGAAACAAACTGAGGGTTTTGAAGATGAGAAGGATGTGGGGATGGGTGAGCCTGGTGATGGGTATTAAGGAGGGCACATATTGCATGGGGCACTGGGTGTTTTACACAAACAATGAATCATGGAACACTACTTCAAAAACTAATGATATATTGTATGGTAACTAACATAATATAATTTAAAAAAAAAAAAAGGAGGGGGACAATACCTAACACTCAATCTTTGCTAGTTTCTTGTTTACCTCCTTTTAAGAGTAAGCTAATTAGTGGTTTTTTGTTTGTTTGTTTGTTTTGTCTCAATTAAAAGAAGAAAAATAATACACATTATTTTGAAAACTTTTTGAACCTTAGTCAAGTCCACAATGTCTCATCTCTTCTTCCACCTAACATGGCTAAGTTGAAAAACCCTTTATCTGGGAAAAGATCATTCTCCTGCTGCCTTGTGTAAGATTTTGGCTTTACCTTAGATTATCCTTTCTTTCCTTTTCTGAAAATAAGTTGAAAATATT
>NW_026754673.1:0-1262 GCF_022355385.1 Mustela nigripes
TTCTTTATCTTGATTAACAATTTTCTTATGTAGTTGGCTGCTCCCATATTGGGGACATAGATATTTACAATTGTTAGATCATCTTGGTGGATAGTCCCTTTAAGAATGATGTAGTGCCCTTCTGTATCTCTGACTACAGTCTTTAGTTTAAAATCCAATTTATCTGATATGAGAATCGCTACCCCAGCCTTCTTTTGAGGCCCATTGGCATGAAAGATGCTTCTCCATCCCTTCACTTTCAGTCTGGGTGTATCTTTAGGTTCAAAATGGGTCTCTTGTAGACAAAATATGGATGGGTCCTGTCATTTTATCCAATCTGCAACCCTGTGCCATTTTATGGGCGCATTTAGGCCATTCACATTGAGAGCGATTATTGATAGATACATTTTAATGCCATTCTGATCGAAATTCCACCAGTATTCTTCAAAGAGCTGAAGCAATTAATCCAAAAATTTGTATGGAACCAGAAGAGACCCCGAATCGCTAAGGAAATGTTGAAAAACAAAAATAAAACTGGGGGAATCACGCTGCCTGATTTCAAGCTTTACTACAAAGCTGTGATCACCAAGACAGCATGGTACTGGCATAAAAACAGACACATAAACCAGGGGAACAGAGTAGAGAGCCCAGATATGGACTCTCAACTCTATGGGCAAATAATCTTCGACAAAGCAGGGAAAAATATACAGT
The DNA here is from genome assembly GCF_022355385.1 of Mustela nigripes. Lineage (NCBI taxonomy): Eukaryota > Metazoa > Chordata > Mammalia > Carnivora > Mustelidae > Mustela > Mustela nigripes. The sequence goes on from NW_026754673.1 coordinate 691, forward strand.
GGAAAAAAAGACAGTCTCTTCAATAAATGGTGCTGGGAGAACTGGGCAGCTATATGTAGAAGAATGAAACTCGACCATTCTCTTACACCATATACAAAGGTAAACTCAAAATGGATAAAAGACCTCAACGTGAGACAGGAATCCATCAGAATCCTAGAGGAGAACAAAGGCAGTAATCTCTTCGATATCAGTCACAGCAACTTCTTTCAAGATATGTCTCCACAGGCAAAGGAAACAAAAGCGAAAATAATCTTTTGGGACTTCATCAAAATCAAAAGCTTCTGCACAGCAAAGGAAACAGTCAAAAAAACAGAGGCAACCCACGGAATGGGAGAAGATATTTGCAAATGACAGTACAGACAAAAGGTTGATATCCAGGATCTATAATGAACTCCTCAAACTCAACACACACAAAACAGAGAAACATATCAAAAAATGGGCAGAAGATATGAACAGAGACTTCTCCAATGAAGACATACAAATGGCTATCAGACACATGAAAAAATGTTCATCATCACTAGCCATCAGGGAGATTCAAATTAAAACCATATTGAGATATCACCTTATACCAG
>NW_026754674.1:0-1262 GCF_022355385.1 Mustela nigripes
TCTGCATCACAGTCACCCCTGGGCAGTGGTTGGAGATAAGGTCTAGGTTCTTAAGCCTGAAAACTGAGGTAGGGAAGAGATGATGTCCTAAGGTCATGGCGGGTCTGATGTGCTCAATGTGCGGTCAGCTGTCTGTGTGTTGGTCACGAGGTCCGGGCTCAGGTTGTCAGACAGTGCATTAGTGCCCAGGTTAGACGATATATTTTGGATGCATTTGAGTGCAGTGTAGGTTCTTATCTGAAGAACTCTTCAGGATATGAAGAATAGGCGAGTCTGAGGCTCCTGCTCAGGCTTTTGTCTCTGGATTTTTTATCAGCGAAGGCCGTGGAATGTTGTGCGGCCTCATGGGCCATGGACGCATCTTGCTCTCTGTGGATTTGGCCCGATCCCAATTGTTTTTCGTCAATCTGTGGGATGGGAGGACTCTTTGAGTTTTGTTACCTCAGGTGTCCCACCAAATGGAAGTCCAAAGCACAGCCCTGGGGACGAGTGAAGACACAACCCGAACTACGGTTAAAAATTGAGGCCTAGGGGCATGACAAGCCCAATATGCTGTCTCTCCATCCAGCCACTGAGAGGCCTTACCTGAGGACTGGGCTCAGGCTGAAGGTCACAATGTGTGTTTGTGACCAATGCGGCCCGCAAGCATGGGCGGGGCCTCAGGGGCCACACTGGTTTCAACTACACTGAACCTTGGACATCATGCCAACCACAAGGTTACTTGCCATGGGGAAAGAGTTCTGATTTCTGCATCATTTTCAAACCCTGGCCTTGTTTGGAGATAAGGTCTAGGTTCTGAAGCCTGAAAACCTAGGTTGAGAAGAGATGACGACCTAAGGCCATGGCAGGTCCGATGTGCTCAGTGTGTAGCCAGCTGTCTGGGTGGGACCAGGAGGTCAAGTCTCAGGCTGTGTCAGAAAGCGCATTAGTGCCCTGGACAGCCCTTATATTTGGGGTACAGCAAAATGGCGTGCAGGTTGATCCTCTTTTGTGGTTTCTGCGTAGCACCAGAGGGCAATGTTTTTCTTCTGGAGGGCACGCAGTGTGCTGCATGTAGTTCTGGATTGCCAAACTGGAGGGATTGCGGGCCAGCAGTCTGAGGATGGAAGTCTGAGAAACCTAGCTAGGCCTAGGGGTCTGGGTGAGGATATGGCAGGCACAATCTACAGACCTGAATTGAGGTCTCGTGCATCTGAAGTCAGGGCGAGGATCAGACGATCGCTCAGGTAGGACATTCTGTCCCAGATGGCCCTTTCTTGAAG
>NW_026754675.1:0-1261 GCF_022355385.1 Mustela nigripes
CTTCTGCAGGACAATTGAGACCTGTTGGTTGACTCCAGGACAACGATTCCGAGCGGGGTTCTAAGGATGGATGCCTAAGTAGGCCACCTCGCATTCCAATTATCTCCAAGCAACAAGACAGGTTAAATCTGCTGGATCTGGCGGAGCAACCGAGTAGGCTAGTTGAAATGGACTCCTCCATGGATGTGTCCAAGTATGATTTTGTTTCTAGGGAGACTTTGTAATGAAGCATTGGCACTGGGGCCTTGAAGGGTCCCCCTAATGAGAGGGTTTCTCACAGCACCATCGTGCAAATTTCCATGTGTAGATGAGATTTGTTCTGATTGGTGAGTCAAGAAACAGCCATATGCCGTTATTGAAATCCAGGCCTCCGAGGAGAGATGCAGGAAACCAAAGCAATGGATCCGATAGGTGCCTAGGGGCCTGTTCGTTCCATTTTACCTCTGGGCACATCAGTCTACGGGTCTGAGTGCTGGTAGGTGCTCCGATGGGGCCAAATTGCCCCTGTTTGTCGTGGGAAGCCACAAATATTGGAATGGCCTCAGGGACTTTGGAGGTTTTTCCTATTGGTAGGGTTGTGGCCATTGGAATGGACACATACAATTCCCTTGGAGAGGTAAAGCACCGTTGTCAGGTTTGGCTCCAAGGGCCTGAGACTGTAGGGTGTATAGGCCAGGGTGGTTTGGACAGTTGTCTGAAAACAAAAACTCGGCTTATGTTTCGGGTCATAGGTATGGCAGGCTGATCTACAGAACATGAGAAGAACTCTTCGGGATATTAAAAAAGGGCGAGTGTGAGGCTCTTGCTCAAGTTTTTGTCTCTGGATATTGTGTCACGCATGGTCGTGAAATTTCCGGGTTACTTCATGGGAAATGGACGAGTCTTACTCTCTGGGGGTTTGGCCCCATCCAAAGAGTTTGGGGTCATTTTTTGGGAATGAAGAAGGCCGTTTTTCTGTTGTTGTTGATTTGTTTCGTTTTGTTTTTCAACCACAGGTGTCCCACAAAATGAGGGATTCCAGAGTAGCGCCCTGGGGAGGGGCGACCGGACAACCAGAAATCTGGTTAAAAATTGGGGGCTAAAGACATGACAAGCCCATTATGACATCTAATGGTCCAGCCACTGAGAGGACTTACTAGAGGACAGGAATCACGCAGAGGGTCACAATGCGTTTTTATGACCTCGTCGCACTCAAGAATGGGCGGGGACTCAGGGTGCATGCTGGTTTCTCCTACACTGAACGTTGGACCACATGCCAACC
>NW_026754676.1:0-1261 GCF_022355385.1 Mustela nigripes
CTGCAAACTCCCCTGTCCAGGCTCCTCACTCCCCCTCCAGAAACCCACCTCTGAATATCAGGGGACACTGGTCAATCGAGATTCCACCCTTAAAACAAAAATGGCCAGAAGGAATTTCCCCTGGAATATGCGTTTGTCACAATTCTACACCCCTACAGGTTATACTCAGTTGGCTTACAATCCGGGTGATCTACAGTAAGTACACCCTCAAGATGGGAGAGCAGGAAGGCCTCGAGATGGCAAATGCATTGGGCTGAGCAGTGTCTTTTCTTTTCCTGTCTCACAGAGTATGGGTCATAGCTAAGGTGGTCTCAGCTGACGTTGTCTCCAGTCATCTAAGGAACTCAACCTACTGGTCAGTAAGGGCAGGCCGGGCCCTAACCCAGTTCTTCCTGGACCTGTCATTGCAATCTGACCCCACTGGGGGACTGAAACCACCATGTAAATATAACAAAGCCATAGGTGATTGGGGGACCCAGGCTGGACAGGAGAGCACATGCCTGTGCCTGCCGTTCTTGACCCGATAGCCCCGGAGGGGTGGGAATCCACGAAAGCGCTGTGTACCACCATCCGGGCCTCTGGCTCTTATCAACCTTCCTCCCCTGTCGATTTCACACCTGGGACAACCCATGCAGGAACAAGTCCCTTTGAGCCATTGTGAGTAGAGAAACTGAGACACAGGAATCTCAAGACACAGCCAAAGTCATACTTTCCCATCAGGTTTGCAGCTACAGCTACAACTGTTAAGATCCGAGCTCTCCCTTTTTTTCTTCTGCTTTAGGGATTTCTACGGACAACGAACAAGGCCAGCCTCTCACACCGCAACGGACACTCCCAGCCTGTATTTTCTGTATTTTCTCATGTTTGTAAATAAATAATCATGCTTGCAGAATATCAACCTCCGACAAAGCTGCTTGGAGACCTTGATAAAACAAGACAAAACAAGGCCATCTGACAATATTGCTCAGGACAGACAAAAACAAGGTCACAACGCAACCCACAACCCAAACACCGTCTCTCTTCCTAGGAAAATGACTATGACTTCTTGACTACAATCATAGAATTGCCAGTGCTAATAGTGTTCAGTAGAGATCAAACCCCGCCTCTTTTCCAGGCTCCCCCCACATCACCTCCCCAAAGTCCAAATCCTAGGAAACGGCCTCTGAGTCCGTGGGGTGTGTCACTTTCTGTCCGCAAGGAATAAAAAAGCTAGCGAGGTCAATGAGAAATGTGTTCCTGGAAATTCGACAGAAAGGAATGA
>NW_026754677.1:0-1261 GCF_022355385.1 Mustela nigripes
TGGAGATAAGGTCTAGGTTCTGAAGCCTGAAAACTGAGTTAGGGAAGAGATGATGACCTAAGGCCATGGCGGGTCTGATGTGCTCAGTGTGCGGTCAGCTGTCTGGGTGTTCGTCACGAGGTCCGGGCTCAGGTTGTCAGACAGTGCATTAGTGCCCAGGTTAGACTATATATTTTGGGTGCATTCGAGTGCCCTGTAGGTTCTTATCTGAAGAGCTCTTCAGGATATGAAGAATGAGGGAGTCTGAGGCGCGTGCTCAGGGATTTGTCTCTGGATTTTGTATCAGCGATGGCCGTGGAATGTTGGGGAGGCCTAATGGGCCATTGATGAATCTTGCTCTCTGTGGATTTGGCCCGATCCCAATTGTTTTTCGTCAATCTGTGGGATGGGAGGACTCCTTTCAGGTTTGTTACCTCAGGTGTCCCACCAAAAGAGGAATTCCAAAGCAGAGCCCTGGGGAAGAGTGTAGGGACAACCCGAACTATGGTTAAAAATTGGGGCCTAGGGGCATGGCATGCCCAACATGCTGTCTCTCCATCCAGCCCCTGAGAGGCCTTACCTGAGGACTGGGCTCAGGCTGAGGGTCACAATGTGTGTTTGTGACCAATGTGGCCTGCAAGCATGGGCTGGGCCTGATGGGCCACACTGGTTTCAAGTACACTGAACCTTGGAGTACATGCCAACCACAAGTTTTCTTGCCATGGGGAAAGAGTTCTGATTTCTGCATCATTTTCAAACCCGGGCCGTAATTGGAGATAAGTTCTAGGTTCTGAAGCCTGAAAACCGAGGTTGAGAAGAGATGACGAAGTAAGGCCATGGCGGGTCCGAAGTGCTCAGTGTGCGGCCAGTTCTCTGGATGGGGCCAGGTCTTCCTGGCTCAGGCTGTGTGAGAAAGGGCATTAGTGCCCAGGTCAGCCTATATATTTGGGGTACAGCCGAATTGCGTACAGGTTGATCCTTATTTGGGGTTTCTGGGTAGCCCCAGAGGGCAATGATTTCTTCTGGATGGCAGGCAGAGTGCTGCATTGTACTTCTGGATTGCTAAACTGGAGGGTTTGTGGTTCAGTAGTCTGAGGACGGAAGTCTGAGAACCCAAGCTAGGCCTAGCTTTCTGGGTGAGGATATGGCAGGCAAAATCTACAGACCTGAATCGAGATCTCGTGCATCTGAAGTCAGGGCGAGGATCAAACGATCGCTCAGGTTGGACATTCTGTCCCTGATGGCCCCTGCTTGAAAGGGGGGTGGATCACGAGGCCATGGG
>NW_026754678.1:0-1261 GCF_022355385.1 Mustela nigripes
TGTGTGTGTGTGTGTGTGTGTGTGTGTGTGTGTGTGTGTCTGCCTCTGGGTGTCTGTGTTTCAGTCTGTAAAGAGTACCTGGCCATGCCATCGTTGGTGGAGATGCCCCAATCAGGATCAGGCTGATGAGGGGTTAGACGTCTGGTGGCAAGTCATGTTCAAACACCAGTTTAAGGCTGGTTAAGTGGGATTGGGTGTAGAGTCTACACCCTTCTGCCCAGGGTTTATCCTGAGACCCTGAGGGGATGGGTCCATGACCCAGGAGCTCAGCTAACCCTAACAGTAACCACTAACCCTGACCCTGACACTGATGTGAGCCTGCCCCAAATGCTAACCCAAGCCCTGACCCGACCCTGACCCTGACCCTGACTGTGATCCTGACCTGAACCCTAAACCTAAACCTAATGCTGACACTGACCCTGATGTGGAACCTGAACCTAAACCTAACGCTGACATTAACATAACCATGACTCATACCTAACCATGACCCTGACCCTGACCCTAATCCTAACCCTGACGCTGACCTAACACTGATGCTAACCCTAAACCTGACCATGATTCTGAGCCTGACACTATCCATAAACCTAAAGGCAATTCTAACCATGAACCTAATATGGACCCTGAACCTAAACCGAATGCTGAACCTAAACCTAACACTAACCACTACCCTAAACCAAACCCTAACCCTGACCTTATGCTATTTAACCCTAACCCTAAACATAACCCTACTTCTAACTCTAAACCTAACCCCAATCCCAAACCCTACTGCCAAAACCTAACTGTGACACTAAATCAAAAATTGACCGTAAACCAAAGCCTGACCCTAAAACTGACCCTGGCCCTGACCTTCACGTGACCCTGACCCTGACCCTATGCCTAACCATGACACTAACACTGACCACTACATAATCATGTCCCTGACGCGAATGTGGACTTTAATCCAATACCTGAACCTGACAGTACACCTGACACTGGCGCTAAACTTCACAATGACACTGACCCAGACCATGACCATAAAACTACCCTGACCCTAACAGTCTCCCAGACCCTGACCTGAACACTAAACCTGACCCTGACTGTGAGCCTGACCCTAACTCTAACGCTAAATGTAGCCCTGACCCTGACACTAACACGGGCCCTACCCCGAATCCTATCGCTGAAGCTAACCCTAACACTAACCCATAACCCTACCACGGACCCTGATCCTAACAAGTTCTAACCCTAACCGTCAACCAAATGCTAACCCTAACACTAACCCTAA
>NW_026754679.1:0-1261 GCF_022355385.1 Mustela nigripes
TTCCACGTACAGTGTAGGAGGGTTGCCCTTTCTCCACATCCTCGCCAGCATCTGTCATTGACTGACTTGTTCAATTTAGCCATTCTGAAAGGTGTGAGGTTGTATCTCATTCTGGTTTTGATTTGTATTTCCCTGATGCCGAGTAATGTGGAGCATTTTTTCATGTGTCTGTTGGCCATTTGGATGTATTCTTTGCAGAAATGTCTGTTCATGTCCTCTGCCCATTTCTTCATTGGATTATTTGTTCTTAGGGTGTTGAGTTTGATAAGCTCTTTATAGATTTCGGATACTGGCCCTTTATCTGGTATGTCATTTGCAAATATCTTCACCCAGATAACTTCTGACAGTCATCTTTTGGCTTTGTTAACTGTTTCCTTTGCTGGGCAAAAGCTTTTTGATCTGATGAAATCCCAATAGTTCATTCTTGCCCTTGCTTCCCTTGCCTTTGGCGATGTTTCTAGGAAGAAGTTGCTGCTGCTGAGGTCAAAGAGGTTGCTGGGATCGTGACTTGAGCCAGACGCAGCTGCTTAACCAACTGAGCCACCGTCCCTTTTGATGAAAATTTAATCTGTATAAACAATATATTTGCTGTAATGCGTGGTTCATGGAAAACATCTTATTTAATTGTAAGCAACAACAGTACTAGAGATTAAGTAAATGTGTCTATAATATTTAAAGTTTTAACACATAATTCCAGTGCTTTGCCTTATTTTCTCACATCCCTTTACCACTTTCACTGACAGAGTCAAATGTACTTTTTCTACTAGTAGCCAGCATTTTATCTTTTGTCAGAAAGATGCCCTTGTGAATTATTTATAATAGAGATATTAGCAATAATAATAATAACAATAATAAGTAGCAATGAAAATGTTAAAAAAAGGTTTTCTTAACTAATTAGGGTTCTTAGACATCAATTAGAGGAACCACCTCTGGCAAGCAAATTAATCTGCCAAACATTTCCAGAATTAACAAGTCAGTCAGATACAGGGTTGTCCATAGACTGAAAGGTGAAGCAAAAGGACTAGGTTTGGAAAATAGGTAAGGACAGTGAAAAAAATGATCAAATTTTTGGGCAAAATAAATTCTTAGGTATCCTTTCAATGGAGTCCTGGGCATTATGTAGCAGAAACTCTGGAGATTATCTCAATCCATTGGAGTCACCCCGTTTATTAGCTTGCTATTGACAAAGTTATTTACAAACTGTAGAGCAAGAGGTTGTAATGTAGAAAACTGATGGTAATGCACAAGATTCTTGTTAACA
>NW_026754680.1:0-1261 GCF_022355385.1 Mustela nigripes
CTAACCTGGGCACTAATGCACTGTCTGATAACCTGAGCCCGGACCTCATGACTAACACCCAGACAGCTGACCGCACACTGAGCACATCAGACCCGCCATGGCCTTAGGTCATCATCTCTTCCCTACCTCAGTTTTCAGGCTTCAGAACCTAGACCTTATCTCCAATCACTGCCCACGGGTCACTGTGATGCAGAAATCAGAACTCTTCCTTACCCATGGCAAGAAACCTTGTGGTCGGCATGTTTTCCAACGTTCAGTGTAGGAGAAACCAGCATGCACCCTGAGGCCCCGCTCATACTTGAGTGCGACGAGGGCATAAACACGCATTGAGAGCCTCAGCGTGAGTCCTGTCCTCTAGTACGTCCTCTCAGTGGCTGGATCATTAGATGTCATAATGGGCTTGACATGTCCCTAGGGCCCAATTTTTAACCAGATTTCTGGTTGTCCAGTGGCCCCTCCCCACGGCTCTACTCTAGAATCACTCATTGGTGGGACACCTGAGGTTGAAACACAAACAAAACAAATCAACATCAACAAAACAACGGACTTCTTCCATGCCACAGAATGACCCCAAACTCTTCGGACGGGGCCAAAACCCCAGAGAGTAAGACTCGTCCATTTCCCATGAAGTCACCCGGAAATTTCACGACCATGAGTGACACGATATCCAAAGACAAAAACTTGAGCAAGAGCCTCACACTCGCCCTTTTTTCATATCCTGAAGGGTTCTCCTCATGGTCTGTAGATCAGTCCTGCCGTACCTATGACCCGAAACATAACCCGAGTTTGTGTTTTCAGACAACTAACTGTCCATACATCCCTGGCCTAGACACCCTAGAGGCTCAGGCCCCTGGAGCCAAACCTGACGACTGTGCTTGCCCTCTCCAAAGGAATTGTATGTGCCCATTCCAAAGGACACAACCCTACTAATAGGATAAACCTCCAAAGTCCCTGAGGCCATCCCAATATTTGTTGCTTCTCAGGACAAACAGGGGCAATCTGGGCCCGTCTGAGCACCTACCCTCACTCAGATCCGTAGACTGATGTTCCCACAGGTAAAAGGAACGAACAGGCCCCTAGGCACCTATCGGATCCATAGCTTTGGTTTCCAGGCATCTCTCCTCAGAGGCCTGGATTTCAATAACAGCATATGGCTGTTTCTTGACTCACCCATCAGAACAAATCTCATCTAAACATGGGAAACTTGCACGATGGAGCTGTGTGAAAGCCTCTCTTTAGGAGAACCCTTCAGGGCCCCAGT
>NW_026754681.1:0-1261 GCF_022355385.1 Mustela nigripes
AACAAAGATAAGACGGCCTAACTCATAGAGCTGTCATGAAAACTAAACTGGACTACTATAAATTGCTTAAAATACTGCCTCATAAATAATCAGAACTCAATACAAACTAGTGACTACTATTATCATAGCAACTTAAAAGTACTCAAGCTAGGACTCCTGGGTGTCAGTTGGTCAAGCGACTGCCTTCGGCTCAGGTCATGATCCTGAAACCCAAGACTGAGTCCTGCAACTCACTCCCTGCTCAGCAAAGGGTCAGCTTCTCCCTTTGACCCTCCCCCTCTCATGCTCTCTTTCTCTCTCTCTCAAATAAATAAAATCTTTTTTTAAAAAGCACACATGCGGGGCGCCTGGGTGGCTCAGTGGGTTAAGCCGCTGCCTTCGGCTCGGGTCATGATCTCAGGGTCCTGGGATCGAGTCCCGCATCGGGCTCTCTGCTCAGCAGGGAGCCTGCTTCCCCCTCTCTCTCTCTGCCTGCCTCTCCATCTACTTGTGATTTCTCTCTGTCAAATAAATAAACAAAATTAAAAAAAAAAATTAAAAGCACACATGCTATACAGTTTTCTTACAGTACATCTGTATCAAGTCTTATAACCTATAAGACTTAAATAAAACAAAACAAAACCCTACAATAAAATTACTTTAAGTTAGTTTACCTGAGCAGTTTCTGTTTTCAACTTGTCAATACTGAGGGTGCTCCTCTGTAATCCACTGGCAGCCAGTGACAGAGTTTTAATATCTTCTTGTACTTTAAGCATGGCTTTTGAAGACATTCTACTAATTTCTTCTTGTACCTGTTTCTGTTCCTTCACAAATTTCCTAAAAAGATACATAAAACTGAATTCCAAAAAAATACTCCTTTGGTTTCCTATAGGAAAAAAGTGTATTTACTATAGGCTGGTCAGAGTCCTAGTGTTTTTTAAAAAGGAAATATTAAAAATTCATCCACAGTTCACATGCTTTTTTCAGATTGACAATAAAAGAATTTTAATTCCCATTATTCTGCTTTGTTTATAAAAATATTAAAATTTTTACCAACACCGAAGTTAAAATGTTTAAGAGGAAGAAGAGATGTTCCGCTTAAAATAGATTCTAACATTCTCCAACATGATATATCTAATTACATTTGACACACTTACTGGATGTTTTCAACATCCTGGCAGATGACAGGAGGGAGATTTGCATCCTTCAGTGCTTTACTATCCCTGAGAAAAATACCACAGATAGATTAAAGCCATTGAGGTTCTAAAAAGCTGACAGCTGA